>NC_039498.1:6349134-6429495 GCF_003590095.1 Trichoplusia ni
GAGCATAGCCCGAGTTGTTTTAGAATTATTGATACTACGAGTCCTGAAATATAAAAATAGCGACGAGGACTCATTTCAATAACGATAATGTTATAATTATACGAATTTCCATTATACTTATAAACATAAGTCAATTCATTTATAAAAACATGAGACTTATTATATAACCAACTACCGTCGGGATTTTACAAAACATGTGTACCTACCTATTCTTGTTTCGACACTTTTCCCAATTGACCCTGAATCAAAATCCTATTACAATGACATCTATCTAAATACAGCTTTATCAGAACACGACATCGAAAAAAAAACTATTAAAAAAAACAGGGGTGTCGGCGTTACAAATGTGTCCAATTTTTTTCTCCCCTTTTGAAAACCTTTATTTTGTAAACAATATGATGCCCTATTAAGTATTATTATGTTAATATAAGTCGATTTAGTTTTATTTAATGGGCTTTATAGGATTAAAATATCATTGACGGATTAGGGACGATTAGATGGTATAATCATTATTTGCTATAGACAAGTGGAATAGAAACGTCATTGATTTGCCGCGTTTTACGTTTTTTTTTTATTTGAAGTTAAGTTATTCTGAAAGTATTTAACTTGTTTTTTTTTTGTAAGCAAAAGCTTAGGAATTAAGCATTAGTTTAAAGTAGTTATTGATAGAGATATTTCTTTATGTTGCCAACGGAGAACATTCAACAAGAATTTTCCGACGGTGTTTAAAAAATTGCGGTAGTATGCGGCGGCCTGATATTTAAAATAATTAGGAAAAACTGAAAAGTGTTTCCTACAGTAAAAAAATAGATATTCCGTAACTTCTCTCAAAGAGGTTACAAAACAAAAAAAATCAAGACATGTTTTTTTTCTAAATGACATTTGCATATTCTCGTTAAAACTACCCAAGTATTAGTCACAAACGAAAATACTTAAACAAATAATCTAAAATCGTAACCAATAACGGTATTTTAACTTTTTATTGCACTAAAACAAAAACTTCGCTAATATACCTTACAAATACCACGTTATCGAAAAAAGCAGTTAGTTTTAACTGAGGTTTAATTGTGAAACATCAAAGATAAGCCGGCGCCGTTTACTAGGCGGCACGTTTGACAGTTACCGTATAGCCGTCATTAACAATTTACCGCTATACAATATTTTTATTGGTTTTCAAGGTTTTTGAGTGAGTATTACAATGTAAAAGGTTTTTCTCGTGGGTTAGGTAAAGATAATTAGTTTTAATGGCGTTAGTGTAAATTTAAAATAATTGTGAAATAAATATGCGATATAATTTTGTTTTCAAACATCTTGTCTTTTTTTCAGATCATATTATTATAAAATGGCTAAAATTCCTATTAATTATAAATTAAGAAAAAGATGCGATTGAAACTTATTAGTCCCTACTAATAGAGTGGAATTTATGAGTAATTAGAAGGAATTTGAAATGTCTAAAATAATTATTTATCTTAGAAAAAAATATTAGATCTGTGTGTCGCAAACCTAATTAGTTGCTGCTATCCTTCACTTTTGTAATCAATAAAATAAATGATTTCGTATTATAATTTAAATGAATATTAAAATTTATCGTTTTAAATTTTCGAAGACTTTGTAGTATATATTTTTTTTTTTTAATATTTGTGGTTTTTATATACCGTCGGCGGACATTCAGCCACGGAAATCGATATACTGTTTTTAATAAAAATAACTATCTTACCGTGCGGTCTATCATCGACGCCGTCGCTATCCACCTCGCTCCTGACACTCCCGGGGCTGGCCCTCTTCAGCTCCTCCTGCTGCCCTCCCTGCTCACTCTGGAACCCTCCCATCCTCTTATCATAAGACATGAAAAACGGGAAATTCGGGACTCGATTCTGCTGAAAGTAATACCCCATTTTCCCATCCCTAACTTTCAATCTTCGTCCTCCGAATGTTCGTTCGTATTAGAGTAGTCTTGTGAAATGCTGTTCTCGATATCGATTTCGGGCGATCGTCGATCGTTTAAGCCGACAATCGATTCAATCGAGAAGTTCTTCGAAGGGAGTTTCGTTTGCATTTTGTTTATTTCCGATTCCATCACTGCACTAGCACTGGCACTCCGCGATTTTTGAGTTCTTGTATTTGGAACGTCCGAATGTCGGTTGTGTACTGACGTGGGTGCGGTGCCAGCCGACGATGAGAACCACGCCTCTAAGTGAGGGGAGGAAATTCATATTATAATCTAAGTGCACACGAAAATCAACCTTATCTTAAGTGTCTAAAACACTTTTTCCAGTAACTCACTGTAGGGTCTTTTCAATAGAGATCATAATCTAAACGAATTTCGACTCTATCAACCTATTTCTAAAGTAGCTTTTAGCGTAGTTCAATCTAAATAAATACGTATTATGATTTGGTATAATGCGACAAAAAAAAATGGCGGCCTGTTATAATAATTTGAGTAATAAATAAAGGCTCGATCATGCGCCGCGCTAACTACTGTTATAAATATCTGTTTATCAGCTTCAATGATATTATTTGATGTAATTCGAATGTTCTTTGTAACATTTCAGTAGTTTTTCATGATATTATGGATTATAAAACTTATAGACAAGCAAAAAAAAAATGCCTCCAAGAAGTTTGGATACCAGCTGTTTATTTTTTTGTTGTCAAATTTGTTCACTTAAAAACAGACTTGCTTGTTAACAAATACACCTATTTTTTGGTCATCCTCATGGACACCCTCTCCCTCGGGGGAGGAAATGGGTAGTGTCAGACCTTACTGACTAAACCTGAACCGCCGTGCTACGTCAGCCGCGTTTTTGTGTCGGTGTATGGAAATGCGTTGCAATTCTTCATACAACCGATCTCTGTAACCTGATTCCCGAAACATTGCTTAACTTGGTTTCTCAGCTAGGTATAGAAAGAAAGAAAGAAAGAAAATATATTTATTTGTGCTAAAAAAGTGACGCATACACACAAAAACAAATAAATTAAAATAGAAAATAGAAGGGGGAAAATATGCGTCATATTAACACAAAACGGCCGATGCTCAGCATAATGCTGAGACCCTACACAAGTCAGAGCCCCAGCGCTGATTTTCAGCACCAGCCGATGCTGACGTATAACGGCTATAGCCGGCTAACGGTGACATCACTAATTAATAAAGATAAGAAAAAGCTGGAATATAATTATATACACACTAATTATAAAATTAAAATGTTTGTAGTGTAAAAAAAAAAAATCCTACCAGTTCCAAGGTACCCAGCTTTAATAATCAAATATTATAATTAAAAACACACAGTTTACACTTCAGCCCAGAAATGGAAAGCCAATTTGAATGAAGCGTAATTTATTTTCGACTTTTACGTGAAAGCGTGTCTTTTGAACTATTTTTTTTTTTTAAGTAATAATAAATGCGGACAACATCACATACATTGTTCTGAACCCAAAGTAAGTTGCGACAGCACTTGTGTTATGGAATTCAGATACAACGAAGGTACCACAAACACCCAGACCCGAGACAATGTAGAAATGTGAATTTTTACATTGACCCGACCGGGGATCGAACCCGGGACCTCAGAGTTAGCGACACCTTGAAACCGGTGCGTACGCCACTCGACCACGGAGGTCGTCAAATTAATTTATTAGCCTTGAAATATTCGTGGAAGTCCATTAAAGGTTTAAACAATTATAACATATGGATAAATTGCAAAAAAAATGTATTTTTAATATTTTTATCATCGACTGTAAGGCAGAACCTACTTACGTAGTTCGAAAAATAAAATAATAAAAATGACAGATTCACAACTATGTTGGGGTCGGCTTTCAGTCTAACCGGATGCAGCTAAGTACCAGTGTTTTACAAGGATCGACTGTCTGTCTGACCTCCCCATTTAATTGTACACTGTCTGTAATTTTGACCAAATGATTTCAGTAGCTTTTGAGCAACAAACATCCATGTGTGTTTAATTTTAGTGGCATAATCGTAAAATAAGTTGGCAAAACTAAAAATAAATTGGATTAATATGTGCTACAGTGAGTGTTCTGCCCCTTAATGAATTCACAATTATTTGCTGAATGCTTAGCAGAATAGGGATGACGACAGTTAATTTTTTCTGTGTCCGCCTTGTCGTTTAATGCATTATAAAGGATACCAATATTTTCTTTTGTACCGCAAACATAAATTGATCAACTTATAGCAAATGGAAATTACTCGTGACGTCACAATATGGTATAAATTTTACGATATCGTTACGTCACAAGCCCCCTCTCCTAAACTTTAAAGCAGTTTATCTGTGTAAATTTTTGTTGTTCAGAAATAGGAAAAAATACATGACGTAAGTACTTTTTAATTATCTAACTAAAGGATTAAGTAGATTTTTTCCACGTTTCATACACTCACTTTCTTGTTTTTATGTTTGTTTGTCGTTCCGGTTGGATTTTTGTAACTTCTCAACAATTCCCGATAAGCTAGCAGGCTGAAATTTTCAGGGTAGCTTCAAACCCGATGACAATGCAATTTACAACTATAAAAAAGGCTGGACTGATTTTGATAGAATTTGAATGGAATGACTTTTAAAAACGTACGGTACATTTAGATGTTTCAATCCATTAATTATACCTATTGTTACAAATTGTTACTATTCTTACAAACAAACGTTTTTTTCTTAGTTCTTCTTTTTTCCTTAATTTTTTATACCCAGTCGTGTACCCTATACGAAAAGTTTCAATCCAATTTCCATTAATTTATCGGCCATTGTTAATAACGGCATTGACGCCCAGGGTCCCAATTCAGCTATTTACATTGGCCGATGAATTAATAAAAATTGTCTTAAAATGACAATTTTTGTGTTTTTTCCTGCAAAATAATTAGAAATTCAGTAGTGAACGGTACACCCAAGGTCAAAACAATTAACTTCCAATTATCGTATTGGCAAAATGCTTAAGAGAATAGGACTATTACCATTCGTTCATCGGCCATTGTTAATAACGGCATCGACGCCCAGATATCTTAAGATACATCGTCAGTATTCTACTCCCTTACAGATATGCCTGACGCCGCTGCTAAGATTAAATTCGGCCAAATCTGAGCAAAGTTTATATCTCGGTACAGTCTATACAATAGATCCTGTTTAGATAACGCCCATGTAGAAATTATTGCTGCGGTCTGCTATGAGTAAATACTGATATTAAATGTAATAAGTATGTATAGTTGACATGACATTTAATCAGTTGCTTCTTAGATGTTTTTTGTATTGTAATTAAAGATATTATATTTTGCCATTATCGTTCTTGCCTATAAGATATTTGTATGCTGGAAACAGCAGAATATTGTCGACCTTGCTTTAAGTAAAAACTATTCTAAAAATATTCTTCTAAATAAATTAATAGATATTTTATTATATTCTACTCGCTATCTTTTACGTATTTACATAATTGATTGAATTGATTTGAGCTTTTCAGACCATGATAAAGAGGTTCTTTTTCGAAGTTTTGCGCTGGTTTTGCCTAATTAACCTCTGGACCGTTTTAAATGTTGTTGTTCGTGCGTTTTGGTAACGCCCTAGATGGTTCATCAGCTCGTATTATTACAATAAATTTCGTAAGGCGGATTTATAATTATTTATTTAATAACAGTTTATTTATTGTAAGTATATAACACATTTTACAAAAACACCTGTAAAAAACAGTTCATCGCTTCACAAACTTGCGTTGAAGGTTGTACGGCTACCATAGTATAATATTCAATTATTAACGCAATAATCCGCCCTCTGCCTTCCCAAGGGACGGGGCAGCGCCATCTAGCGATGCTTAGAACACTTAACCTTTCGGTAATACGATGAATTATTTTTTAATTTCAGACGGCGGGATTGTTATTTATTAACCTTTTACATTGTTTTTAGAGTATTTAAAGTTTCTTGTTTTTTTTTTAAGAAGAAATAATTGTTTTTAATGTTTTAATTTTGGCACATTCCTAATCGTTTATTATTATGTTTATGCGTATGTGTGGATGTATGGATATATGATCTGAATTACCTATTTCTTCTATTTTTGTATTATCTAAATATAAGATAGGCATCTACTGACTTAGGAGTAGTTAGGAGGACTGAAAATGTCTTCTAAAAGTATATTAGTTTAGTCAAGTTACTCAATAGATTAAATTGTTAGGGTTGAAAATAACACACAAAAAATGTTTTTATTATTGTTCATCGTAGAATTGCGTCCACAAATAAGTTTTACTTTAAGCATTTCATCATTTTAATCCGATACTAGCGACATCTATTAGTGAGTAGCGTTCTAAAAGTTTTCTTCAACTGAAATGTTGTAGCAACTCGTTACTAGATGACGCTGTAAACGTAATACAAAAACTGTCGCTAGGTGTTGCTGTAGCTTTCATTGCTCTTAATTAATTTTTATATTTCTTTACGGTGAATTTACTCGCACAATTTGAATATAATTATTTAATTTCAGTTCATACATCTTATTGCTGAAGATTTGTTATCGTAAACTTATATAGAGTTTTGAGCATTCTGGTACCGTCCCGGTCTTTATTGATTTTCATTCGTTCACAGTTCAACTTGGCAGCTGAATCCTGAATCTACTGTGGACACTGTGGTCTTGTCCGTCCTGTGACATTGACGTATTTGCTGACAAAATTCTTCGTGTAGCTAATTTTGCATAAAGTGATAAAAAAATTGTTAAATAATAAAATCTAGTTCTTTTAAATAATGTAACAAGCGCCATTTATATTAATTTATCAAAATGTCTGTGATGGACCGAGTAAACGCCTTCGGCGTTTCAATTATCAGTGTATTACAAGCTAGGTAAGTTTTAAAGCATTATTTACCCACTTTTCTATATTAATGTCCGTGAAAAAGGTATATTGAATCATTTTCCGGTGATTATATTCTAAGTTACGACAGTAGAAAGTAAAAACTATGTTGTACTTCTGGAGTAATTTTTGAGCGAAACAACGTCTAAATATTTCGTTATTATTCAATTTTCTCCTTAAACTTTTCCCTGTGTCCTTTGTCCGATAACCTAAAATAGTTTATGAGTGTCTCTTATACCGATCTTGTTGGAAAAAATGTCTCTCAAACGTAAATACGATTTATTTCAAGTAAAAAACCAAGTTAATAAATTCAATTTACTCTACTTCACAAGTTTAGCTTTTGGGTAAAAATAAGCTTAAAATTACGTTGTTTATTACTTAAAACGTATGAATGTCAAAGAAAATCTTTCTGGAAGGATCCGAAAAGCTTCAGGACTACACAGGTCGGACCAAACCGGGAGTGGTTCTGTACTCCTGTCCATCTGTTTATTTCTCACCTCACTCAGTTTATCAAATGTTATTATTAGGATCATTGATCCCAACACTGATCCAAACACATTGATGTTTACCTGTGTTCACAGTCATCAAGCATAGGTGACAAACTTTTAAAGAACAGAAAACCAAACATTTAATATGTTACAAATGTCACTCGGATCTACTATCAGAGTAATATTTTAATCATTTATTTCAAGTATATGAAGAAAAATTAACATTCCTATATTGCTCCCTTTTAACCGATGCTTATGCTATGGCTGTTCATCATTATGTATTAAATATGAAAATGCGAGAGAAACCGCAGCACAGCTATTGTATATTTGCCTATAAATAATTATGATGCCTTTGCGCTTATGCTTTTTTGAATGAAGCACAGTAAAAATTTATTGCAATGGTTTTTAACAGTTTTTTTTGTAAATCTGTCATTGCTTCTATTATCTTTGGGTCTGCTGGTCATAGGCTGGTATTATTCAGTTTTATCTAATACTTTGACTGTGCAGATTGTGGAGTGGCAGGTTGCCACGGCAATTAACAATAAGAGCGACGTAATACAGGTTCGATCCCCGCTGGGTAAAAGTATTTGGTCACAACTTTCTCTAAGTTGTAGTGTTGTAAGTAGGTACAAGTATTACGTGTACATGATACAGATGGGTTTGCTAGGGGGCTAGAAGAAAAACACTTATTTGTCCTTATTTTACGCATTCTTTCTCTATCAAATAACATAAAATCATCTGAGCTCCAAAATAAAAAAATATCGAAACTAAAATACCAAAATTTTTGTGTAATAACTATCTGTGCTATTTCGAGTTGAACCCCGGGCGGGGTTGAAGCCGAAGGGGGCTCGATGCAACCAGATCCAATCGATGTAATCCCACTTTACCCCCCGCGCCACTTACTCCGCGCGCACTTACCCCCGCGCAACCGCAGCACTCCGCGAACCGTATGACCTCAGGGCTTTCACCTCTGACCCGTGACCTATGTCCCCTGCGCGTTCTTACCCTGGAGGCTCACTGCGCAGCGTATCCCAGTTTGTTCTAGTTTCACGAATTCAGGTCGAAAGTTTATTAATTGAAAACTCATCTGGATTCTAGGAAAATATTGAATTGGCATGTTACGTAATAAAGATTTTACAATTCACGTGTGCTTTCATTTTGTATCAAAAGAAAAGTCGTATTTTTTTTTTCTTTAGGTGTAAATTACTAACATATAAAGCATATATAGTAACGATACCGCGAATAGGTATTTAAGCTTTTTTCCTTTCCGTTTATTTTTGAAAGGTTAAAACTGTTACTAAGGCTCTGCCCTCTGTCCGTCTGTCTGTTCGTTTGAAGTTCGTTGAGGTATGAAGGATACCAAGGCATTGCCATACACTGACACAAAATCGCGGATGACGTAGCACGGCGGTTCAGGTTTAGTCAGTAAGAGTCTGACACTAACCGTTCCCTCCCCCGAGGGCGCGAATAACCAGAAAAAATCCACAGCAATGGAAAATGACTGTATCTTGTGAACCGTGATCGCTAGGCAGTTAAAATTTTCACACATGATATATTTTTTGTTGCGGCGGGGTCGCGATTCAAACTTGCGGGAAGAAATGGTCCTGTTTCTGTTTTAAAGAAACGACTTCCGACAAACATACAAATCACGTGCACAAAGACACCCAGATTCAGAAAAGGCATTCCACACCAATGCTAGTTCTACGCGGGAATCGAATTCGCAACACGAAGCGCACTGTGGGTTTGGCGTGGTGACCTCAACCACCTGGCTATCCGTGATGATGATGGGTTCATATTTGAATCCTAGCTTAAAAAATAGTTTAAAACTCGCGACACCGCCCTTTTATCTCATGGTTAAGGGCAATCCCGATAAATACTCGTGAATTAACCGTTGCATCTTTTAACTATGTTCCGCGGGTAACTGAGTGGTTAAGGTCACCACTTCAAACTCAAAGCGCGCGAGGTCTGGCGGTTCGATCACTGAGTACAATCATAATGTCTGATCCAAAAATGCTTGTCCTGAGTCCGTGTGTCTTCGTGCATGTGACTTGAATGTCTGTAAAACCTTCCACAAGAATCAAATTCCTTAGTATAGGACTCGTTGAAAAAAAAGGGAAATCGACAAAAAAAATCACGATGTAGAGGGCATTCCCTAAATTTGAAATCCCCGCCGCGGAACGTGTAAGCGATATTTGAGTAGTTGCTTACGCTTCCCGCGCGTGGTGGCCAATCATTGTGCTTGATGCCGACGTTCAAGAAGCGTCACCCCGCGCCTCCAATAAGATTTTAATTAACTTTTCAACAAAAGGTTGTTTGCGTTTCAGATAAGCTATGACCACTAATACATTGTTTATTAAATGATGTAACGGTTAACTCACGCGTATTTATCGGGAGTGTCCGACTAGTTTCGGATCCAACTGGAGTCCTTAATCATAGGCTGACGCGGCGGGATCGCGAGTCGAACTGATGACTCGCGTTCGACTCACGATCCCGAGTCAGTCTCACGATAGTTTTTATAAAAATACATTTTTTCCCCAGAGGGTTCAACGAGAACATCATCTACGCTATCAACGAAGCATCGAACCCCCAGCACCTGCTGATGTTCTATTTCCCTTTCGTGGCCGTCATAGACTCCGTATTCGCTGCGCAGCTCCTGCTATGTATGGCTTTCAGCGGATGGCTGACCTCCATGATCAAATGGTAATTGAAAATGTAGGGATTAATAATAATTTCATAGTTACTTAATTGAATTCGTTTTTTTGGACGGCGTCATGTATTGGTAACTTATTACAGTTGCGTTGTGTAATACAGCAAATTTTCGGGTAATGTTTAATAAATTAATGTTTATATTATTAATGTTTTCTATATAGCGCGTCGATTGCGAGCAAACATTAGTTGTGCATCTGTGAAAAAATTTGAATGCCCCATGTTGGGCGCCATTTAATGCGCTCTTGAAATTGGCAATAATTACCCTATTCGTAATGGCAGGAAAAATATTTAAACTAAGAAAGCAAACATTGCAGAAAGCATTCAGATTTTATATGGTCACTGACATAAAGAGATATTTATTAAAGGAAGATTTATTACCATAATATATGTATATTAGTAGACCAAATAATGGCTATTTCACGTTAAATTAAAAAAGGATCAACAAAATCATTCAGTCCGACGTTTTAAGGTGACAAGCAAAAAAAAAAAATAATAATAATTGACAGCAATTTCGATCGATTGGAAAAATTAACCATATCTCATCTTTAATTTGCTAATTGACCCTAAAAATCTGTCCAGGTTATCACTATCAGACCGTCCCTATTGGTGGGTACAAGAGACCCCGTACTACCCGCACGACCAGCGCCCAATATTGACGCAAACCAGTCAAACTTGTGAGATTGGGTCGGGGAATCCCTCTGAACATATGACTTCAGCCGTCATCATCTCAATCCTGTTTTGTATGTGGATGACTAGCTATTTAGACGAATGGTAACATGTGTTTCAAATTATATTTTTTTTATGTTTCTGTACGTACGTGAAGAATAGAAACGTTTACCTTATAGGTAGATTTTGTTGTCTGTCCATCTGTGATATGATAGGCAGTTGCAACTGCACGGATAGCCGAGTGGTTGAGGTCATCACGCCAAACCCACTCTGCGCGAAGTGTCGCGAGATCCCCGCGTGGGACAAGCATTTGTGTGATCCACGAATGCTTGTTCTGAGTCTGGGTGTCCTTGTGCATGTGATGTGTATGTTTGTGAAACACCCCGCGACACAAGGAATAAATTCCTTAGTGTGGGTGTCGTTTATAAAAAAAAAGTTTTCAATGATGATGTATTTCAGTTGCTGTTGTTACAAGAAATTATTAAAATATAAGTCTAGGGCCCTAATTCTGCTACTTACAATGGCCGATAAATTAATGAAAATTGGCTTAAAATGGCACTTTTCGTAGTCTCTTAAGCATCTTAAGCATAAATTTGTGTGATCCACGAATGATTGTTCTGAGTCTGGGTGTCCTTGTGCATGTGAATTGTATGTTTGTGAAAACCCCCGCGACACAAAGATTAAAATTCCTTGGAGTCGCTTTTTTTTAAGAAACATGACCAGTTTTCTAGACCTTAAAATAATCATCTTTTTTGCTTTTCAGTCAGTGTAAGATAAATTGGTCATCTTGGATCATGTTTCCTTTTTGTTTCTACAACGCTTTGATTGTGATGATTGCACAACTGTACACGGCCGTGCACTTTCCTCACCAGTGTCTAATCGGTGCAATGATCGGTAAGTGGCTTTTATCTACTTTCACTACTTGTTGCCCTCTTGCCCGACAGCTATAAATTGAAAATCACACAGGCACGTAAAATCGGGATGGAAACTAAGCTAACTTAAAACTAAGAATACTAAACTAACTAATACTATGTCTTAATCTAGGTTATAAACTATCTGTGTACCAAATTCCGTCTAAATCCGTTCAGTGGTTTTTGCGTGATCGAGCAACAAGCATCCTTACATAATTACAAACTTCTGCTATTCTAATATTAGTAGGGTGACACTGTAGGGGTACTTTAGAATCTAAGGAACGGATTTCGGAAACTGTTTTGTTAATAGAAGACATCATTATTTTTGAGTTTGACACTCAAAAATAATAATAAAAAATAATCCAAAAATATCCAGCGAGAAGAGAGAGAGATTTAAAGTTTACTTAAATTACCGGAATAGAGATAACTCTTCCGTCCCTTCTGGCCCCCGTCTTATGTCTCCTATTTAGAAAGTAAATTTATTTAATCGTTAATGTAAATCAAAAATGTAAAAAACAGACCAAAAGATTTACGAAGGACTGGAAATAAAAATTACTGAGTCATACTTGATAAAAATTGTATGTGACCAAATGACAGCTGTTTCATGTTAAATTATAAAAGAATGAGAAAAATTTGTTCATCCTGACCAAAGTTCTAATATCACAAACATTCAATAACAACCAACGAATTGAGAACCACCTTTTTGAAGTCGGTTAAAAATAAATTATCTTATATCCCATAATTACTGCACATGATAAAAACTTACCCCATATTCATTTCAGGGGCAATTTTAGTCCCGGTGTTATGCGTCTACATCATCGATCCATATATCTGGCAATATGGAGCCGTGTCCAATAAGGATACTGTCGTTGTCAGGGTTTGGTACGTCCTGTCAACTATAGGCATGACTTTGATTGCCGTTTTCACGTACTACTGCTACAAGTCGATCGGGTGGCAACCGTCTTGGTCGATAAAGCTGGTAAGTGTACATCAGAGCCTTATCTCATAAATGAAACCAGGATTGTTTTAAATATAGTGGATTTATTCACGTATATTTGTTCATATTTTTACAACTGAAGTTAAAGTCAACTGTCGTGTTCGCCCTAACTCATATTCAGGAGATACTAAAATATAATCGACTATAATAAGACCTCTGAGTGGCGTACGCACCGGTTTCAAGGTGTCGCTAGCTCTGAAGCCCCGGGTTCGATCCCCGGTCGGATCAATGTAAAAATTCACATTTCTACATTGTCTCGGGTCTGGGTGTTTGTATCTGAATTCCATAACACATGTGCTGTAACAATTTACTTTGGGTTCAGAACAATGTATGTGATGTTGGTTAAGGCTAAGTACGGACAGTACTTAAACTTAAAGTAGTTATTTCTAAAAAGATATAAGCTATCCCATATTATAAGCTAGCGTTTTCTAAGACCTAACTAATATGCGCAAAAAAAAATATGATAATCTGTCGAACCGTTTCGGAGGAGTTCAGTTTTGTACCGTAACACGACATTTTTATATATTAGAGATTACGAATGACTAGCTGGTGCCCGCAACATCGTCTGCGCATAATTCGTATTTCGAGCAGCTTACATTATCGCGGCGTTAAAAAAAGGGTGGGTTTTAGTCAGCATAAGTTCATTATTTCCTTTTTTTATTATTTTATTCAATTCTGCAATTAAGTTTCTATAATTAACAATCGCTAAACTGTTTCGGCAGTTTGCAGGCGTTTCGTTCTTTAACATAAATCAAAGCATCCTTAACAAATGACTCCTTTCGCTGAACCCAAAGCGGAAGAAGTCATTTCACGATTCCACCCAAAATACGATCGGTTTCTAGGTCATATTTTAAACCATTTGTCTAACTTTAAATCAGGTTGTCAAAATGCATTATTTGAATGAATACGACTTTCTATTCCAGGCCTACCGTTACTGTGACAACCCCGCTAATATCACGCGGACCTCCATCCCTCTGTTCTCCATCATGACATCAACAGCCTACATGCTGGGGTGGGCGCTGTTCGTGTCTCCTGCAGTCATCAGGTAAGGTCTTGTGAAATACTAGCTTTTGCCAGCGACTCCGCGCGTTACAGATCAAAAACCACCCTACGGGATGTTCCCTACGGGAACATAATATGTATGACTGCACGGATAGGTCAGTGGTTGAGGTCGCCAAGCCTAACCCACTGAGCGCGACGTGTCGCGGGTTCGATCCTCACGTAGGACAAGCATTTGTGTGATCCATGAATGCTTGTCCTGAGTCTGGGTGTCTTTATGCATGTGATTTGAATGATACTGAAACAGGGACACAAGGATTAAATTCCTTAGGCGGGAGTAAAAACTAATCCAGGTCATAAACTATCTGTCTACATAATTGCGTCCAAATTCGTGCAGTAGTTTTTGAGGAGTCGTTTTTGTCCTCTCTGGGGTTCAAACTTATTTTTCTTAATAATTCTTAATTAACAATTTTCTATTCCAGATACCGTTACTTCACCAAACCTCGCTCGATACCTCTGGGTCTGCTCATCGCGTTACTCTTTCTCAAAATATTCCAACTGATCGAACATTTCTCTTGCAATCTAGACATAAAGACATACTATCTAGTCCAATTCTTAGTCACAGTCTGCAAGCCTGGCCTCTTCCTGCGTGTACTGCCAAGTATCTTGAAGTTGCCATATTTCTGCATCACCTGCTGCGAGCGACTGGCTCTGAAGATGGAACAATGAAATACGGCCACCCGGTGTCCGGGGGAGGGATGTTATTGGTCACGTGACCAGGACGACGTCCGCCGTGTCACCTTCGAGGTAGGGGCAGACCGTGTGTCATTTTGCCGAAACGATGAACCTATTGTGACAATAATCCCCCAGTGCCCAGAGTGTCTAATGGAGCCCGTGTAAATTGTACAAACATTTTGTGTCAATTTTTTGAGCTTAACTACTCTAGTTGTTCGATCTGGGATTTTTTGGTGCTTCCGAAAGGCATGTCGTTCTGTTTGTCTGTTTTTTGGAAAATCCCAGGTCTCAAATTGTATAGTATTAGTATTTAAAAGCCGTTTAGGGCTTATGACTGTCTATCTACTCTAAGTTTTAAAAGTCTGATTGTTCTATGTGTGTAACATATTTTCTAGGAAATTGCGCAAGTTTTTGAGACTGAGTAGTGTGGGAAAGAGATGTATAGTGCCGGAAAGAGAGGGTAGATTTTATTGGCGTCTGTTAAACTTTCATATGATGAATATATTCGACTAAATTCTAAAATATATTAATATATTGATGTTATGTGTTTAGAGTGATATATAAGATCTTAAAAAAAACATAAAACGTAAAAAAAAAGTATCAAAAAATAAAAAATGCAAAAAAAGTAAAAAAACATATAAAATCTAAAAAAATATATATGTGTCCCCTATATGACCATGAGGTCAAAAGATTATTGACTATAGTAATATTAAGATCAAGTATATAAACTTTTTCGGCAGTGTTGCCAGAGTTATATCCCGTTTTAGGGCCGTGTTGCCACTTTTACTGAATTTTGGGGCCGTGTTGCCATATTTACTCGTAAAATGACTATACATGTTCCTATATCTAATAAATCGGCTTTTACATCCAGACTGCCTATATTAGCCCACTTTTGGGCAAAGACATGACCAAACTTTGATGATGACTATCTACTTTTTGATCATAAACGTCTGATCAATGAACTGTTAGGCAAAAGGCCTCTCCCAACTTTATACATTTCGATTATAAATCGGCTTATATCAACCCACTGCTGGGCATACGCCTCTCAATTTCGACGACAATAATTATCTTTTGCTAAATTTCAACACCTCGTACAATGTTGTAATAACACGTCTAAGACTTGAGCAAAACACACGTTAAAAGCAAGAAAATCCTGGTGTGGGGTAAAAAAAACCGAAAGATTTCATAAGTACTGATATCAGATATTTTGTCAAATGGGGTAAGAGAAAACTGGGGTAAGTTGAAAGACTCAAAAACATCTAATACCATCAATTTGTTTGTTAACAAATCTAAATTGTTTATTTAATAATTTATTTAAACAATAGAGTTTTATTAACAAATTATATATGTATCGATAAAAACCATCTCTATTTACCCCATTTGAACTCATTATAGACAAACTTGCCGCGTTATACGCGATGTTGCGACTTTTTATCGAGAAAATCGATTTGACTGTACCTATGTACTTTTGGTGCAAATTATATGAATATAGTCTGAAAATATATAGAATAGTGCTGTAAGATTTTAATGTGCTTTTATCGATGTTTAGCTAGTTTAAATATACTTGAATATTGTTGTTATATACGTACCGTGCATATCGAAATAATAATTACCACTGCCACATATATTTCTACCTCGAGTCAACTCCTTTCTTCCTTTTCCGCCTTATTCCGCCTCACTCCGCCATATCGACGCCTTTCTCCTCCTTATTCCCTACTAGACCCATTTTCCCACCCCAATGCTGTTTTTGAACTGAATTGGGGTAGACGGGAGAATGGGACTTGAATTTTTTTTTCTATCTATCCTAGTATTTTACTTCTATTTTTATCCCTTATTGCATTATCAAAAACGAAAATATTTATCATTGGACTGATGAGGGTTTGAATCTATTAATGATTTTAGACAAAACGACTGAATGCTCAATTTTTATTTTCAAATCCTTTTAATAATGTACATATTTTGATCTCTAAGAGGTAGTTTTTAAATAATATATAAAATTATTGGACAATAAGGTTAAATTAATCCTATTGTTATGAGAATAAAGTTCATTTTAACTAGTCAGTGTTGAATATATCTATTTGTATTTAGATTTTCTGTGATATGACGGTCATAAGACTTTTAAATTGTTATTAAATTTTAATTGTTTACAATAATACAAGATTTTTTAAGTCTTGTTAATATAATTATGTTGTATATTTTATTTATAAAAATAGTAAAATTGTTGAGTTTGTAATTTTTATATTGGTTTTTGGGGTTAAATCTATGTAAATACGATTCTTCCGCCTTCAATATGAAATATATAAATAATAAAAATATATACTAAATTTTCCTGGACTGTTAAATTATATAAATGTTGCCTTTGTAATAAAATCTATTGTAATATATTTAAATAATTGTAAGTGAAATCCACCCAAAAGCTTTAATGTTTAATTTGCAAAACCCAAATAAAAAAAAAAAGAAATTTCGTGTTTCCTTCACCTACATACGTAGCCAAAATGGCTTAGGTCACCAAACCAAACCCATTGAAAGCGACGTGTCACGGGTTTGATACCTGCGTATGACAAGCATTTGGTTGCTTAAAGATGGTTTCATTCACCGTTTTTCAGTGGTATCTAATGGCGCATTTACATTAAGTCGGTTAGACCGTATTCGGTCGAGCTCGTTGTCGGTGTCGAGTGCGCCGTGCCCCGCCCGCCACCCGCAACCTGACTGTTCAATATCAATCAAGTCGCCGAATACGGTTAACCGACCAATGTAAACAACTCATTTTAGGTAAGCGTTTCAGTTAAACCGAATGCGGCCGCCGCCTTCGGTGACCGACCTCAAACCGACCTAATGTAAATGAGCCATAAAAAGAATAAAAAGGTACATATAAAGTTGGCGTGGCGATTATAATGCATAGTTTTATATGCACGAGAAGCAGGTTCGATCCCAACGCACTTAAAGTAGGTAGTACCAATATGACTTTTCCAAAGTTGTATATTCTTTGTTAATTATTGTAAGACACCACTGACAAACGGTGAAGGAAAACATCGTGAGGAAACCTGGATTCCAAATATTGGAATCTGAAATCTCCCGCAGTGAGCTAGCGTGGTGATCAATGCTCAAACCTTCCGTATACGGGAAGACGACAATTCCCATCAGTGCGAAATGAAAAGGCTGTTATTACTGTTACTCAGCAAACGTTGTTTTGCCTAATAAATTATTTCTAGTTTGTATTTTTTAATGCCACATTATAAAAAAATTAAAACCGTCGTCCAAAAAATAAAACATTTTTTTTTTGTGTGAGCAACCCTTAACACTTAGGGTTATGAAAAATAGATGTTATTCGATTCTCAGACCAACTGAATACGCATATAACATTTGCTAAAAATCGGTTAAGCCGTTTCGGAGGACTACGGTAACTAACATCGTGACACGGGAATTTTATATATTAGACTAGCTGTTGCCCGAGACTTCGTCCCCGTGGGTAGAAGATATAAGTTATGATATAACTCATAACTTATATCTTCTAAATAAATGTTCTTACTCTCTTGTGGGTACTCTTTTGGGGATAACTCTTTTGTGGGTTCGGTATGACCTTGCTTACTTACCAACTTATAATAATATGTAGGTACTTCAGACATTGTCCATAGATTTCAAGAGGCAATTACTTTTGGGATGCTGTTGCTGCTCCCTCGCACTCTGTTTAACAGCGATGAGAACCGCTTGCGTATAATGACGTAGACCATCAACCCTAGCCATCGCAAACATGCTAGATGCACTACAAAAACTAAAGCTGAAGGCACGGAGTGAATATTTCGGTATTCCACCGGCAATAAATCTTCTAGCCATCTTTCAGATGCTATGCTAGTCTCCAACGTAGATTCATAAAGATCTTTTCTCAACTAAAAACTCAATAAATCTACCTTCTTTTTCTCCACCCCAAAAACGTCAACCACCAAAACAATCTGACAACCAGTTACCATCAACCAAACAACATTTAAAAATAGCAACAAAATGAAACTATATGAAGAAAATCCGTGCAAAAAGACTGATATACCACTTACAAGATTATTAAGAAATCTTTTACGACGCATTATAATATGTATAAGAGCCGTATGTTGTTTCCCGATCGACAAAATAGTGCCAGCGGAGAGCCTTAGAGGTAACAGAATGAGTCTAAGACCTGGAGTGTCGCAGACTGTTGGCATCTTGCAAGAGAGGAAGGAGGCAACTGACTCGAAGACTCAGCTCAGACCGAGGTCAAGAGTAAGCATAAACGAATACGTTAAGGTCCGAAAAGAAGTTTCGGCCCGGAGTATGAAGAGAAAACGATCGAAGTGCTGCTTCTTCAGAGGGAGAAGCAAAAAGAAGATGGACTTAGATTCCGAATGTTTCGTGGGTAAGACTACGTCGAGAAAGTCAGCGAAAAAGAGCAGGGGATCCCTCAAGGGAGCAGATTCAGTTAAAAGTAGGAAAGATTCGCGGCATGAGAACTTGTGGGGTTGGGTCAAAACGATTACGAAGATAAAGGAAATACAGAGAGAAAGCAAACAGGAAGAAAATCTGCCAAGCACTTACCCCATTGACAACGAATGGGCTGGTGATGGGATAACATTACCCCAATATTCGAAACGACCTGTCTCACACTTGAGAGCGCTAGGTTTGAAAAATAATTACAGTGATTCCTATATAGAATTCATTAAAAGACCAAAGATACTGCAGTCCGATCTAATTCGTTTGCAGTAGCTTGTAGCATCTGTACTGGTTGTCCAATAAAAACAAAAAAGATTTCGTTATTTTATTTCTACTGGCTATTATACTGGTCACTGACTTAAACGGTGGTGATCAACGCGGGTGATTAACTCACATTATTTTACTCACAGTATAGACAAGAGCATAGATCACCATTATGGCGTGATGTATTGTCGTGGAGGGGTGGCGGTTCTATCCCAAGGCAGGCAATTACTCAATGAGACTTTTTCAAAGTTATAATCTATACTAATATATAACGGTGAAGAGTTTGTTTGTTTGTTTGTTTGAACGCGCTAATCTCAGGAACTACTGGTCCAAATTGAAAAATTATTTTTGTGTTGAATAGACCATTCATCGAGGAAGGCTTTAGGCTATGAACCATCACCCTGCGACTAATAGGATCGAAGATACAATGGAAAATGTGAAAAAAATAGGGCAGGTAAAGAGTACCTTCAGCTTTAGTTTTTGTAGTGCATCTAGCATGTTTGCGATGGCTAGGGTTGATGGTCTACGTCATTATACGCAAGCGGTTCTCATCGCTGTTAAACAGAGTGCGAGGGAGCAGCAACAGCATCCCAAAAGTAATTGCCTCTTGAAATCTATGGACAATGTCTGAAGTACCTACATATTATTATAAGTTGGTAAGTAAGCAAGGTCATACCGAACCCACAAAAGAGTTATCCCCAAAAGAGTACCCACAAGAGAGTAAGAACATTTATGACAGTACCAGGAATCTTAGCTCGTGGCTAAGCTATAACCGCATAAGTGATTCGATCACAGGTTAAGCTATGCTTGACGCGGTTGGTCCGTAGATGGGTGACCATCTTTGTCATAACGAGTTCCTCCGTGTTTCGGAAGGCACGTTAAATTGTGGGCCGCGGCTGTTATTGCTACATCTTTCACAGTCGTTACAGGTAGTCAGAAGCTTAAAAAAGTCTGACAGCCAGTCTAACCAAGGGGTATCGTGTTGCCCAGGTAACTGGGTTAAGGAGGTCAGATAGGCAGTCGCTCCTTGTAAAACACTGGTACTTAGCTGAAACCGGTTGGACTGGTAGCCGACCCCAACATAGTTGGGAAAAAGGCTAGGCCGATGATGACCAGGAATAGAATGGATGCGAAGGAAAGGAAACAAAGAAGAGAATGACATAAACAAAGGCTGATGATGATGATGATGATGGTGATGAAAGGAGTGACATGTTTATTTATTTTAATAATGATGTGGACAGACTTGGATTATTCGTAGCTACCTATTACTTGGCTATAACATTCTGTATCTAATTAAAACGTTTTGATCTATGCCAATCATCTATTGGGGCAGTCAATATTAATTATTTATTATCATGAAGTCAAGTGGACTGATTAAGGTACTTCAATCTGTTAATAGTTTATTAAATTAACTAAATACTAGCTAAGCCCCGCGGTGTCACCTGTAATTTATACCTTATTAACCGCGGTTAAAAATAGCTCTAAGAGATATTTTTTTTAATAGGGTTGGGATTGGGCTTTTAGGATCTAGCACTTTATGAAGGTCAAAATACATCAGCACCCTGTTCCACCCACCCTTCTCCGCTTCCGAAGTGCTTTTGCTGTGAAAGAAGAAACGGCGCAACAAACTCCCCAGCAGCACGCTGTCGTTCTGTTAACAATCCTACTACTATTATAAAGGTGAAAGTTTGTAAGTATGGATGTATGGATGTTTGTTACTCTTTCACGTAAAAACTACTGAATGGATTTGAATGAAACTTTACCACAATATAGCTTATACATCAGAATAACACATAGGCTACAATTTTTGAGGTTTCTAATGTGAGGTCGTAAAAAAACTCATTTTTTGCGCTTACATTGCAAACGCTGACTGAATCCTACAAGATAGATAGAAGGCAGATAGATAGATAGAAGGCAGGTATAAATTATAACTTATATCTTCTAACCACGCGGACGAAGTCGCGGGCAACAGCTAGTATAAAATACAATACTTATATTTATAAACGCGAAAAATATGTATAGATGTTTGTTCCTCTTTTACGTAAAAACCACTGAACGGAGTTAGACGAAACTTGGTATAGGTACAGATACTTAGTTTATGTCCAAGATTAACACATAGGATAGTTTAACACATAAGATAGTTAGAAAATACCGTGCCAGACACACAAATATAGGAAGTCGATGTAAGCCACTAACTTTGTTGTAGAAAATGTTATCAGAATCGGTTCACCCGTTGAAGCGAGAAAGAGTAACAAACATACACATTCACAATTTTGCATCCTGTTGTATTACTAGTTTTTAGGGTTCCGTATCAGAAGGGTAAAAGCGGAATCCTATAACTACTGTCCGTCTGCCATTTTTTCACCATTGTGTTACTCATGAATCATGATAGCTAGGTAATGCATTTTGTTGCTGCTGTTAGAAAGAATAATGTATCTAAACATGAAGGTTAAGTTACGCTTGCTAGGTTCATAAACTTAATAGGTTACAACTTTTTGTTGCTCATTTTCTTTAGCCTATTTATACGGGACCCTATGTGTTACAATGACTCGCACTTGACCAGTTTTTCCTAACAAAATTAGTGGTTTTCTACATTCGTTTTATCTCTTGATAACGATATTAAGTATGGAATTAATTCTATTACATTTATTATAAATCTATAGGTGTTAAGTTCTTTTACGTTAAGCTACTGGTAGTAAGCACGTTTGTTTTATTTTTTGTAATAAAATGCTTGGCCCAGAAAACAAATTTTCGCCAACAGATTTATTGGAATATGTAAGTACCTACATACTTATTGACATTTAATAATATTTTCTAACTTTTCTTGTTTTTTTGTTTGTCTGTCGTTCCGGTTGGATTCTTGCAACTCAATTTTGAGGCACTTCCCGATAAGTTAGCGGGCTGAAATTTTTAGGGAAAAGTTACAAAGGTCGTCGCTCTGAAGGATCTAAAGATTATTGTTTGAAAAACTTTCCTCTTCTTCGGGCGAATCGTACGGGCTGTAAACTGTAGTATACCTGGCTAACTAGTCATGTTAACCGTGTGCGAGTCTGAAAAGAGATTTCAATATATTAAAAACATTATTAAATGATGTAACGGTTTACTCAAGCATTCTCATCGGGGGTGTCCAATTAGTTTCGGACCCAACCGGAGTCTTTAATCATGATCTGATGCGGCGGGGTCGCGATCCCTGTTCGAATTCCCCGGGTCCCTATTCGGTTAGGTCCGAAACTAGTCGGGCTACTCCGATAAATACGCGTGAGTAAACCGTTACATCATTTAATAATGAATCAGTCTCACGATAGTTATTATAAAAATATGAAAAACTCTTAAATGGGGAATATGCATGATTTTTTTTTTATTTTTTATATGTTTCTACTAGTTATTACATTACCAAACATACAAATATCACGTCCAAAATATAAACTATTATGCAAAAAATTAAATATTAAAATCGCGATCAATTTAAACGCGGCCATTTTGGCGCGCTTGCTCGCGACGTCACCATTACACGAGTTCGATGTCAACAGCAAAGTGATTGGTTTACAAAATTACCAAAAAATAAATAAAGTGAGTGAATATCGACTTAATTACCATGGAAAAGCACAAAAAACCATATTATAAATATTGTGTCGTTCCTATGTGTCCAAATAACATCAACACTGCACCTGACAAAGTAAATACACTTTGTCAGGTGCAGGTGCCTTATGCCGAAAGGTGAAAATCTAAGGAAAAAGTGGTGCAAGGCGATGAGAAGAGACAATGTATCGTGTTTGAGCTGTTTATACTGTTGTGAAGATCATTTCAATGTAAGTAAGGATATCAAAAATGTAAAATACATATACAAATCATTCTTACTTTTACCTACCTACTTGTTTTGTTTACAAACCTCTACAAAACATAACCTAGTTTACAAAAAGTTGTAAAGATATTATTAAAAATTCTTATTCGATATTCTAAATTTATCTTTATGTATGTATAAGTATTATTCATGAATAAAAACATCTGGATTTGAAGCGAAATACGTGGCCATCATAAACACGTCGATTTTCGGAAGATTATCCGACTGCGCTTTTACGAAACCGGTTTCAGTCATTCTCTAAGTCCTTCTTCACAATTAATTAATATTTTGAACACATAAAACTATTAACTTAAGATAAAAAAACAGCGACACAATACAATAACAATTATTCCTCCAAAAAGAAACCATACAAATAGCTTGTTGACAGCAGACGTCTCGTGTAAAACTGACGTCACGTTTTGTTCCACCAATAGTGTTGCGTTTCGAAAATTTGCGCGGTAATTTCAAAACAGCCACTTTTTGATGATTAAATTTCATTATTAAATCAAAATAAATTCTAAAAATAATTGTTTAGTGTGTTTTCAGTAGCAATAAATATTACAAAAAAAAATATTTTGTCCATATTTAAGTCACGTGCATATTCCCCATTATCTTATATTGCTTACCTTTCGCCTTGCCTTAACTTTTCAAGAAGAAATCCCTGTTTTTTTTTGGTTAGGCAGACATGTTGCTAAAAGCCGCGAACCTCCGCGAGGCCCACATCCATCAACAAGCTGGTAGCTACAGCTGGCTGTCATCCAGGCACCTTCAGAACGAGCACATGAGGAGCAGCCGAGAACTGGAGACACTACGGCCGACGGTGCAGAAGGTAGAACTTAAAAGAGCGTTGCTAGTTTGAGAAAGAACGACGAATAAGAATCAGTGGGAGATAAGAGATGATAGGAAAGAGGGGAGAAGCCATTGTGTTACTTAGTACTTATAAGGTTCATAACTTATTGTTTTGGATGGGAAATGAATGATTACTTCCGCTTTTTTCTGAGCGGAAGTTCTTGGGAAGTGTAACTAATAATTTCAATTCACGCTGAAGGAATGGTATGGGGATATATGTCGACCTTGGCCCGATTGAAAATATCTCACATCTTTCCAGTGCATAGGCCAGAGTAGGCAGGCCTTAAGTCTTATATGATGAATAGCTATGCATTGCCATACACAGGCCGATTGCACGAGACGTTGCAAGGTGGTTCAGATTCAGTCGGAAGAATCTGCCACTACTCACTTTCTCCCCCAAGGAAGAGCTCACCAGATAAACCAATAAAGCAGGAACTTAGCTCTTCTTTAGGGGTGAGTATATCTAATAGAAATAAAATGAAATTGCCAAATGTGTATGAAACTGATTGTATTAAAATAAATATGAAAGGCATTGTAATATATTGAAAATTATTTATTACAAGAGAGATAGAACTATAATGTAATGTAATGTAATAATGTTATCAGTAATAAAGGCTATTTTGATTTTGATTTGATTTTGATATCTAGTAGCGAGCTCATCCATCATACACTTGTTATATAGAACCTTCCTAAACCTACCGGATTCCTTGTTTAGCCTGATCCAAAACATTGTTATTAAACATAACATTGTTTTACAGATGTCACCAGAAAGCTGCGCCAAAATCGCTGTCAAACTCGACAACTTGACAGATGGCGAGGAATCGACGACGGCCATTTTAGATTTACTTAAAAACCTTATCGATGAACAGCATAATATACAGATGATGGATCAAAACGTCAAAAAAGGCTATAGGAAGAATAGAGTGAACAAAGTGCATCCCGAATTGGTACCTTATGGCAGACAACCTACGGTCTCTTTTATATTGTACTCAATGTAATAAATTTTGCTTGCGTGATTCTAAAAAGCTGAGTTTCATTTATCTTAAAACTTCAAGGATAGCCGAGTTGCTGTGGTCACCATTCCAAACCCTCTGTGCGCGTAGATTAGCGGTGTCGGCCCCCGTGTAGGACTTGCATTCGTGTGATCCACAAATTAAAGTTCACAAATGAATGTATTTATTTTTATTTTACCGTTACTTCAGAACGCTTAAACCAATATCACAGAAATCAACCCATGTCATAGAAATCTATGAAATTGTCATATTTTCATATGGATGGTAGCTACTCTTGTGACCTATTTTCATCTGATCTATGTAATGAATATGACCGCAGTTTTTTTAGCGCAGGATTTAAACTTGTAGTCTACAAGTTTAAATATATCAATATATACCTGTTTTACTCCTCTTTATAACACTAAATTATGCGAACCTTTAATAATATACTCAACGCAATCGAAAACCAATAACTTTCATCAAAACCGACCACTTATACCCTGCCTATTAAATTACAACTCATATTTATCTTGATAACAAATGACCCTTTTATTACACTGGCAACACCACCCCATTAACGGGCCGGCTCTCAATCAAGTGTCAAAGTCAAATAAAAAGTAAAAACGTTAATGTTGCAGGAAGTGCTGTGCGTGGTGCCGACCAGATTTTAACGTCAATTGATATGTGACATTTCGAATTATGGTTGTACAAGAGAGGGAGCCAAGATTTTTTTGAAACAATTTTTATCGACTTGTGAATGGAATGCATCTTAGCCGAGGTAGGTTATTTAAAGCGTTTAGAATAGAATGTTCTTTATTACACACTACATAAGTACAGGATTGGATACACGTAAAAAGTGACATGGTGCCACATTGGTCTTTTCGCTAAAAGTGATATTTTACAGACAACCTTTTGGATGGTCTAGTTTCTGAAGGAGCAACATTTGTGCAGGTAGTCCCAGCTGTACACAAAATGTAAAACGGAACCTTATAATTAAGGAAGTGCTGTCTATCCGTCTATAAACAGATGTATCGTTGAAACCATGTTAAGTCAACAGTTGAAATCATGACAGATGGTGCATTTCTGTTACTGTTAATTAATATTCATTTCAACAAAAAATGTCCAAATTCTTTCCATTTTTTATTCATGAGATATTTTTGTATAGGTCTAATTAAATATGTAACCTTAGGTACTAAATCAAATAATAATATGAACCATCAAAACATTTATTAATTTTTATTCTCATAATATTCAACTTTATTCTTGGTTACACGTCACATAACAGTTACCGCCAATTGATATCGGTCGCAAGGCCGAGTCGTTGACTGATGCGTTGAAACAAGATGGCCGGTTGACATTACCCGCGAAATTAATGACGTTCAGAATTTTACGCGGGAATGCAAGAACTGGAAATATAACCTTGATACTGTTGGATTAAGATGAATGGTAGTATTCTGAAAGGATGTTAACTTTTTTAACTGGTTTGGTATTTGTAGGTTAAGAGATTATTATTATTTTTTTTTGCGTATAAAATGCGATCTTTAAACCTGTTTATCTTAAAGGGTCGATGCCAAGTATAGTTGCACGGTTTGATCGATAATTAAAAAACAAAAGTTTTTATTTCAAATAGGAAGCTGTACAGGTACTTAAATTAAAAAGGGTACGGTAATGATACTCGTACGAGGTGCACGATTCCAAAAAGTCATTCCTATGGAGAAGTACCGGCAAAAAGTCCATAATCTTATGCAGCGCCTATTTCCTAACCAGAACTTACCTTAGATACGCTACTGGTCCCAAGTGTCGTATTTCGACAGCCATTAAAGTCAGACAACTAAACGAAAATAGGAAACATTTATTTAAATTAGCATTTTATCTTAGTTTTTTTAATGTTAAGGTTTAATTGGACAGCTCACTGACCGTTACAATCTTTACCACTTCCTAAGTCCCCTGGCTATGGAGACAAAACGGTGCCATAAAGTTACACAGCATTAGGAGTCTCACTATTTTACTATTGCTATTTACTACCGAATTTTGTTTTAAAAATGTCTCCCGCACTAAGTCCTTGTGTCACGGTGTTTCACAAACATTCAAGACTCATAACAAGCATTCGTAGATTACTCAAATGGGGGTCCTACGCGGGAATCGAAAACTCGTGCAGTGAGTTCGTCATGGTGTTCTTAACCACTCAGCTATCCCTGCAACAATATATTAAAAAAGATTGTTGAAAATTGGACTGCCCGTTTGTAATTTTAAAGTAGTCAACCGTTTTCTAAATACACCATAATAACTTTTTTTATATATCTGTCTGTTTGTTCCGGCAAATATCTACAATACTACAAAAGGCTATTACAAAGGCAGGTATCTGATGTAATGAGGACTGAGGAGTAACTTAGACTTACTTTTTATTTTAGAATTTTAGAACCAAGAATTTTATCAATTTAAACGTCGACGAAGTCGCGGTTACAACTACTGCCCAATTAAATCAATCGATTCAGTCAATCATAAAATGATGTGCACTTTCATAACATGCCGCCATGATACACCTGTCAGTTTGACAGCGCGGCAATTTCTCCCGCCCTTGCACTACCAAATATGTGTGTGGATATTTCATTATGATGTGCAGGTCGAAATAAATTATACAGCGTGTATTGATAAATCTGTAGTGTTGAAATTATATTGCAATTATTGTGATTTAAGTGTGTATGAGTTCATTTTGTACTTATAATAAGGTAGGTATATATCGCGCATTGCTAAAACTGCATCGGTGCTAGAAACTAACATGTTTTTTTAATGCACCATTATAACGAGTGCAGTAGGTATATACAAATAGGATAAGGAAAAAATAATATATTGGGAGACCATCTTTTCTTGTTAAAGCGGCAACAGAAATGGATCATCAGTGAATATTTCTACTATCTTGCGAGCATGGTTCACAAGTCTGGTGTCAAACATCGCCGCCTCCATAATAGGGTTCCACTTTTAGGCAAGTAGTAAAGCTCATATTTTCAATTTGGTAAGGTTCAATATTGACCAGTAATTAAAATACAAGTAGGTATAGTTTTATAAAAAAAATATTTTATTTACATAATTTTTACACGTTTTTACATAAAATTATAAAATGCAAAAGCACTATAAGACGAAACGTCTCGTCTGTTTACATTTTATACGATGGCAGTGCTTCAGTTGAAAAACTACGGAAATTTCTGAAACAGCCAATAGTGACAACCCTGGACAATTTGTGCGCACACAATGACAATTAAGCTGCGATAGCCAACGCACACATAGACATTTGTGGCGTGTTTACACACGCACACATTGTGACAGTGTATTGTTATTTGTGTTTAGTGTTCAGGGTTGTCACTTTTATTTGTTAGTAAGCTACTATATCGATTTTGAAGGGTTATTTGTAGAATCACCAGCAGTAGGGGTAGTTGGGGCAGAGCGCGGGGGGAAGGCCGGCGGGGTAGCGGGGGGCGGCAGGCACGGCTCTATAAAAAGAGAAAAACAAATAGAATTTAAAAAACAGTTACGTCGAGTGGGTGGATTGTGGAGGGTGATGATACAATTGAGATGAGATTGAAATGATAGCTTTGAGATTAATTCCTTTAATTGATTAATTTAATTATTCTCATTAAGCATTTGTCAGTGATTTAGAGTAGCCTTGTATTAATCAAGCTCTTTTTCATATTGAACTCGGACCTTTTTGTTAATTTGTTCTTGAGAATTATTTATTGCGAGATGTATTCCTATTATGACACCTGCATAATAACCACATCAGCCTACTCTAAAAGTCGAAACAACTCTTAGTCTGGGGAAAGAAATTATCAATACAAATTACCCATGTATAGCAGGGGTAATCAAAAGTCTATACCCTCCACGCTGGGGTAACTTCTTACCCATGTCTAGTGGCGACATCGAGAGTATTACATCCTTCTTATTAGACTTAGGAGCAAGCTAATCACGACTTTAAGTTTGGGGTAAAATCTCAACTTACCCATGAGCAGCGGGGGCAATAGCGGGGTTGTATCCCCATTGAGGGATGGGCATGCCGTCGGGAGTGTGGCGCGCGAGAGCGTCGGCCGCGCAGAACGGGTAGTCAGGGCATACGGCGGGGTGCACGCCGGCCGGGTACTCCCGAGCGAGGGCTACCGCGACCAGGGCGAAGAACACCAACTATTGGAGCAAGGAGCAAAAAGTATTGTTAAAAAAGGGTAAGGTGAAAAATAAAAATGTTAGAGGCAAAAGGTTTGGTTGAAATGTAATGTTTTTTTTTTCTATATAACCTGCTTAGCGTAATTTAAATACAAGTAAATTTATTTTAATTAGGCTAAAGAGGAGATGAATTAAAGACTGAAATCCAGGATTTTTGCTGATGAGCCAACTGCGTCAGTTGACGAAATAATAACTTTCGACAGAAAAAATAAAACTAAAAACTAAATAGTAATTTGAACAGTTGTCTAGATTGAAAAAGATTCCGCAACCCCTGTTCCTATCGTCATATCTTCTCAGTGTAGTCAGACATCTAAAGAATAAATGATTTAATTCAAACATGTACATTGGATGATTTATATTCACTTTTAGACCTTTGGGATCTGACATTTTAATTAAAAACAATAATTCGTTTGCATAAAGTTATGAAATATGGATGCGAATTGAAAACCTAACTTTACTCTCTGTTGTATTTATGTTTTATTCAATCAAATTTTGCAATACAGCTTTTATAAAAGCATGCTTGAATGCATGGCAAGACATTTCAGACAAATGTCGAAGGAAAAATCGTGAGGAAACCTGACCCAAATATTGGAATCAGAATCTTCAAATCTTTCCTGTATTGGATGAGGCCTGTGCCCACCAATGGTATTTCTTAAATTATATGATACCGTCACTACATCCTGTGAAACTAAGAATATTTTAGAAAGAGATAGTGCTATGTACCGTAGAACGCTTTCTCGCTCCCACAACTGTTTCACTTCAAGAGGCCGTTTTAAACGAGTTGCTATTTATTGCCTAGGGCGTAGGCTTGCGAACAGTGATAACAATATTAAAGGTATGCCAAAACATTATGTAAGTTTAGTTTACTTCCTGATTCTAGGAACCAGAGGTCCGCAACCTTTGGTACCTACCTATGTATAATTTTTTTTATTTTTTTCGTGGTCGGATTTTACGAGGAGTCTCGTATGTAAAATTGTCTCGAATAAAATAGGTAAAACAGGTTGGTCGCATACTCGCAATAATATTGGCAATAAACTGTAATTAACAATAATAACGGGACCATACACTATATTGATAAAAATACTTTGAAAACTGCATTATCCACATAACAAACAATAATACCTATCAATATACACATAGGTAGTCTACACATTTCCAAGATACTATTAATGAACACATTTCCAAATACAATTAACATTCAAGAACCCACTTAAATATGAACAACAACCAAACAAAAAAAGGTTGCGTACCCCTGAAATACTGAATATTACGCCCTTAGCAGTTGATATTGCACCAAACAGGCCGTAACAAAGTAGTTGCAATGTGAGTGCGCAAGACTTATTAATCAATATTTCGCGTAACGGTAATAAAACACGATATTTCTAAACGTCTAAAATTGTTTTAATTGGAAACGAAAATTTAATATTGGAATGCGTTCATTTATATTGTGACAGAACTGAATGTCGAATCAAATCACTAATCAAATTTTTAGTTGGATTGAAAAAGTTTTTGAAAATATTTGTTACAAATGTAATAAATTTTATTTGTAGAATAACGCATGTTACAGGTCGTGGTTTTTCAAATTAAAATTGATAGATAGATACTGAGATCGCATTGATATAGAAATATCTTGAAACGCACATTGTGTACGAAATACAAATACATAATTATGTATGCGTCTCGAAGATATTTATAATACTTAGGACTAGCCTACAAAACGACAAATATTCTTTAAAACGGTGACCTAGGAAATTCTTTGAGGGTTTTAACCCTCAGAGAAGATTTTCAATCAATAAATTACTGATCCAGGCATCAGAAACTTTATTTACATTAAAACATGAATGTTTAAATTACTTTTAATATTCATTTCGGGTTAAATATAAATCGAATCAAGACAAGTTTACAATTAACAACTGTACATAAATTCAAATTACGAAAGTGTTATACGTCAAATATTTGTCATTCCGCGTTTCTATCAGAATTCAAGATGGCGGCAATCGATTATTTTATCTGTGGGCGTTAGAAACAATTATTTTATGCACGAATGTTGCATGTTACTTATTCAAATTAAATGACATTGGCGTGTAAATGATGTTAATATATTTTCAGGCATTGTTCTCTTGATTGTCTATAGATTAATGCCATAAATCTGTTTTGGAATGTTTTGATTAAGATTGGGCGTAAACTTGGAAAATATATTCTAATATTATGTTGCTGAGTTTCGTTGAATGGATCTCAGGAACTACTGGACATTTTTAAGTGTTAGTTAGCGTTTTTATTGAAGAAAACCTTCATTAATATTTATAACTAGCTGTTGCCCGCGACTTCGTCCCCGTGGGTAGAAGATATAAGTTATGATTTATTCCTGCCATATTTTTTCACATTTTCCTTTGTATGTTGGCTCCTATTAGTCGCAGTGTGATAGTTTATAGCCTAAAGCCTTCCTCGATGAATGGTCTATTCAACACAAAAAGATTTTTTTAATTTGGACCAGTAGTTCCTGAGATTAACAAACAAACAAACTCTTCAGCTTTATATATTAGTATAGATATCACGCTTTAACCAAAAAGTGACGTTTGGTTTTATTAAAATTAAAAACAAGTATCATCCTCTAACAAGAATGCAAAAAAGTGCGCCAAAATTGTAAAACAATACCATCTAGTCACATTTTGTTATTATACTTTTTCAATAATATAAAGGATAAGTTGTCATTACTAACTAAACTAAATTTAAACCATTAATTAAGTCAAAATTACTGAATGACATTTTTTGACGTTTGTCAACAAATTTTTTTTAATAAGAAGCATATTTTAGGCACTACCGTATTACCCACGCTATAAAAAAAAATGTGGGTGCAAGGTAACTATAATTGACATATGTATTGCAAGAAATATTCATAGATATCATTATAATCTATAATTTATGGAATTATTCATGATCGAATGTAATTTAGGCGGTAATTTGTAAAGGTGACATAATTATATGTTGCTTGTGTTATGATTAGACGTTTGAAATGACAACTTATTAAGTGTTATAATAACTATAAATTAAAATTGTAACTACACCTGAACATTTTTTTTTGCAAATGGAAAAACACGTTATCGTTTTGCACCGTTCAATTTAAACCCGAGAACGATCTAGGACATTTATTAACTATAGAGAAATGTATCGCAGTCTCTTTGTTCGTTTAAGAGATATGCTACCACAGACAGATGCACACGCAAAGAAATAGGTAAATAGAAAGTTTAAGCTTATAACACCCTTATTTTAGTTTGGAGAGGTAAACTTTTTGGATCATTAAAACGAATGCAAAACCGACGTTAAACTTCATTCACTTTTCGTCTTACACGGGGTAATCTCCGCGAATGCTGTACCAATTTCGATGGGATTTAAACCGACAGGTAGCTCAGATTATGGAACATAGCTGTACAATGCTTTATCAAATTTAACCTTTAAAACATTATTTCTGGACAGGTCGTTAACAATACCAGTATTACGACTAAGTATTTTTTATAAATGAATACTATTTATTAATTATTTTAAATAAATACTATATAGTAAATAACTCACCAATTTAGCGAACATTTTGAATGATTGTTTATCCTCTCGACTGCACAGTGAGACTGATACTGTTTGTTCGACGCTGACCGCTTATATAGTTGCGCAGGAGTTGATTTTGTATCGTATCGGCCTGTATTGTAATGTTTCTCGAAGAAATTCCGTGTAGGCATCTATGTAGATATTGTTTTTGATATGTTTTTTAAAACAGCTTGGAATCAAATGAGGTTATAGTTTTGTGGTTATATATTACATTTTCATAGTTTCTTAGTATTTAATTCGTATTATAATTTGGAACTACGTTCAGCAGTGGACGGCGATAGGCTGAGATGATGATGATGATGATTATAATTTGGAAAAAAATAATAATAATTAAATATTTTAAATTGATAACTAAACTGTCATTTTTACAATTAATTATAAGTGATGGTTTAATTATTGTAATTTTTGATGATGATACAGATTGGTTAAAGATATTAAATATATTTTCTTTAAATAACTTTCGTGGCTTTGCCTGATGCTTCTATTAATTCGTTTGCATTTAGATCTGTCACTTTGTCTATGGGGAAGTGTGTTGCTGTGCTTCCGCAACTACTAAAGCAAGTATCTAATGCTATGAGAGGTCAAAATAACGTTTTTTTTTTATATTTTTCCTAAATTAAATGCTTTGAGAGATGGTGGAGAATGTTCTATTCTCCCAAGATCATAGACTATATTTACAGTCGGGCAGTCTCACCACCGGATTTGGATGAATACCGTATTTCATAATGACTTTATCATCAGTTGATACAGAATATTTTATTAATTAAAAACCTTTAATTTTTTCTTCATCGCCATCATCCACAGCCTTTATCCTGCCACTGCTGGGCATAGGCCTCCTTAGGCCTATTCCCAGGCCTATTATTAGGCCTTTCTTGCCAACTTCTATAGTCCTGTGCCAGACTCATCCAAACTCGACCCGAGACCTTTACAATATCGTTCACCCATATTTCTACCATTTATTCTTGACAAAGACAGACTAATCAGAATAATCTCTTTGATTCTTAACAAGAAGAAATTGCCAAATTTTCAAATTTTCTCTATAATATAAATCGTTTTTTACTGGACTGGTAGTTAGCACGTCGTTCCAAAAGACCCTAGAGAAAATTAATTATTTCTTGGACCTTAAACTTAAGACACTAAATAAAAATAAAACATTATGTAGCTAGTTCTATATGTATATAATACTAGCAGTTGCCGGCGACTTCGTCTGAGTGGTTAGAAGATATATGCTATGACACCTACCTACCCTAATATTTTTGAAATAAATTATAGCCTATGTTCAGCGTGGTCCGATGATCTGAGAAAAGTCGCTGGAGGGGACTGGATGCGGAAGGCGGAGGACCGGGTGTTGTGGCGTAAATTGGGAGAGGCCTATGTCCAGCAGTGGACTATGATTGGCTGATTGATTGTTCAGCGGAGACAGTGTAGTTACTTAAAGAATTTTTCAAGTCGGACCAGTAGTTTCGAAGCCTATTCGTGTCAAACAAAGAAACAAACTGTTTAGGTAAGTGTGAGTTGGACTTGCGAGACCGTTTTTGGCTGTGACAACTATGATGCCCCAAGAGCGATGATCTTTTTTTTGTATAATTGCTATAGCGGCGACAAAAACACATCAATGGTGAAAATTTCAACAATATATACATGTGAAACCCGATAGCTGGTTTCATATGGTGGCTGACCAACAGACAGATGGACGGATAACGGTGCTCCAGTAATGGAGCTAGGTTCTTACCCTCTGAGTACCGAACCCTAAAGAAGAGACATGTACTTTTGTGTGCTAATTGGGTAGGTCTGAAAACCGGCCAACATAATTTTTTCATTCATCCATTTTTATTATTCCCTAGGACTGATTTACATGGCAAAACAACGTTTGCCGGGACAGATATTTAATATATTATTTTCATAATCCCCTTTTTTAGATGTTACAAAATAAACATCAATCAATTAATTAATGAATCAAACCAATAATTCAATCAAAAAGAAATATTTGATTAATAATTAACAAAAATACATCGAAACAAGGATATTCTCGCCTAATTAGCGAGTAAATCATTTAATTAAGTAGTGCATATCATGTTTCAGAATTTGGAAATTACAGTTTTTAGGATTCCGTACATAAATTGAAAAAATTGAACCCTGGGATGAGATAAGATGATGCATCCTGGGGATGGAGGGAGGGATAAGGAGGAGGGATGGAGATGCATCCTGGGGAAAGAGCCGAGCCTGAAGCCTGAAGCTCCGCTCTTTCCCCAGGATGCATCTCGTAAATCGTTATAGCTGCATATTATTAAAAGCAGCTGAAATTGTTATAACAATATTGTATTTTATATCAATATCGAAGGAAAGGAACGGTTGGTACAGTCAAAAACTTAATAGGTGACCATTATTTTTTTTACCAATCTGTACGGAACCCTCCGTGTTGCGAGACCGACTCGCACTTGACCATTTGTTGACATAGAATCAGCAAAAAAAGTAGCCTTAAGAGTCAAAATCATTCGCGCGTCATAAAGCAATAAGGTTCATTTTCCCATACAAATACATTCTGTCAGCTACTAATGTCAACCTTATCGCTATTTTACCTGCACACGATTTTTTAACTTAAACTGTTACACTGTTTTGTTGACCGTACATGAAGCTAATACAATTAGTTACCAGCCTAAGTGCAATATGAAATAACTGACAGATTACCACATTTTAATTTGTGCGTAAAATTAGTGTATCGCGCGTCAATTCGTTAGCGTAGACCGTAGGCTGTTGTACGGTCGGCAAGATAATTATAATATTAACACAATTAGAATATGAGTGTAGCCAAGTAGCATATACATACAAATAATAAAAAATATGTTTGTATGTTTGTAACTAGTAGTTTGTTGCGTGGTTAGAAGATATAAGTTATGATTTATATCTACCCTGTTCTTTCCACATTTTCCGTTGTATCTTCGCTGCTATTAGTCTCAGCGTGATGGTATATAGCTTAAAACCTTCCTCGATGACTGGTCTATTCAACACCAAATAATTTTTCAATTCGAACCAGTAGTTCCTGAGACTAGCGCGTTCAAACAAACAAACAAACTCTTCAGCTTTATATATTAGTATAGATTAGGTGTCATGTAACGTGTTTTAATATAGGTACGTAAGTGTATAAAAAAATACAGCCAACAATAATAGAAAACGCAAAAATGTAAGGAAACGACATTACGTCTTAGGGTGGATATATTGTTAGCCCAACTAAATGTACAAAACATTACTGCTTTTCGCCCGCGGCTTCGCCCGCGTCGAGGTCGGTTATATCGCGTTTCCAAGAGAACTCTTCAAAAGTCCGGGATAAAAATCTTCCTATCCTATGTTCCTTCTCAAGGTCAACTCAATCTCTGTACCAAATTTCATTAAAATCAGTTCAGTGGTTTAGACATGAAAGTGTAACAGACAGACAGAGTTACTTTCACATTTATAATATTAGTAGGGATTCACTGCCAAGCATAAAAATAATATTGAAATGAATATAAAAACTTCAAAAAGTTTTTTTCACAAATGGGACAATACCATTTAAAACATACTAAACACCAATACTGACACGTTACTGAAGGTGCTATCACTTCGTAAATGGTACTGACTTAACAGACTTGTGTTGCTGACTGTACAGAAAACAGCAAAAGTAAATGATGAAAATGGATAAACATCGTTAGAAGATATAAGTTATTAGGAATTTTTGAACGGAGATCTCGAAGATGAATATTTTTCCTTTTTTTTTGCCATATTTTCCATTGTATCTTCGCTGCTATTAGTCTCAGCGTGCTGGTATATAGCCTAAAACCTTCTTCGATGAATGGTCTATTAAACACAAAAAGAATTTTTCAATTTGAACCAGTAGTTCCAGAGATTAGCGCGTTCAAACAAATTAACAAACTCTTCAGCTTTATATATTAGTATAGATATAAAGTATAGATTTGGCAATGTGGCGATAGTCTGTGCAAATATATCTTATTCCTTATACGATCCTTTTTTAGCCTTTTGTCTTCCCTCATTCCACCATTCCCTTTTCTTCTTCCTCTTCTATTTCTAGAAAGAGGACTCTTAGGGGTCTATATCTTCTATCCCCTTTTCCCCTTTCCTCCTCTCCCCTCATCCCCTCTTTCCTTGATATTTAAGGCTAGAGATGTCTCATAAGTTAATTAATTATTAGTCTAAAGATAAAATCATGATAATAAAATCGAATAAATATTATCTGGCTCAGGCACTACAGCTCAATAGATGTCAAAGATATCAGATAATAAGTAATTAATACCGATCGTTCAGTCCTATTTAATTAATAGAACCAACCTTGTGTGACGCATGAAGGACACAGCTACTGGGCCCCGATTCTGCTATTTTATGGCCGATGAATGAATTATCTTAAGCATTTTGCCTGTACAATAATTCGAAGTTGTATTGACCTTGAGTGTACCGTCCCGCACTGAATTTCCAATTATTGTATAGAAAAATGAAGAAGAGTATACAAAAAAAATAATTTTCAGCCAAATTTCTTTTATTCATCGGCTATTGTAAATAGCAGAATTGGGGCCCTGGAAGTGACATAGCATGTTTAAAGTGTACCTGTTATAAATATTTTGGACTCTAAAGATAACAAAGTGGTTGAAGTACACACCGATGACCATAATGGCCCTGATTCTGCCATTTATAAAGGCCGATGAATGAATGGAAATTGGATTAAGTTTGAAATTGTATTGGCAAAATGTTCTGGAGGATTCCTTAGTATATTGCCAACACAATAATTGGAAATTCAGTACGGGGCGGAACACTCACTGTCAATACAATGAATTGTTTGGGAGATACTAAATTGAATATGAATAGTGTAAATTTGGTCCAATTTCTATTAATTCATCGGCCATTGTAAATTGCAGAATCGGGGCCATGTACATGACGAGTCGCGGGTTCGATCCCCACGTAGAAAAAGTATTTTTGTGATAAACAATTTCCTTTCCGAGTCTAGCTTTTTTTTATGTTTTTTACTCTTTGCATGTTTTTTTCAATGTATTTGTAACCTTTTATTTATGAGTTATGTTTCGTAACATTCCATTTAACTATCCCTGACAAGAATTGTATACAAAACAGTCACAAACCACACACCTCGCTACTGTACCGACAGGTTAACAGAATAAATAAATAGAACGAAAAAAAAAGACATTTAAATTCACATCGATTTAATCTGTCGCATCCACTATGTTACATCGTTTATTAAAAATAAAAGAAATGCAAAAATCAGCTCTTCCTTCTATGGTAACAAGTGAACTTCAACCTTATTTGTGGTAAGCTAAAGTTGAGTTTCCTCCAAAAAGTTTCGATTAATTGGCTGACTTGTAGACTCGTTCCAAATAAGGGTTTTTGAAAAGGGCACAAAAATCGTAATAAAAAGATCACAGGATGTACAGATGTGTTATTTAAGGGCTAAATTATTATCTGATCCAATTAATCGTTAACATAATTTATTTTAAAATAATGACATTAATATTATAATGCGAAAGTATCTTAGGGTTTTTGTGTGTGTAGGTTTTATATCTCAACCGCCCAAACGAGTGGACCGATTTCAATGAAATTAGGTACGAAGGTAGCCTTACCTTGGATTAATACTAAGGCTTTGTTAAAGGAGGGTTATGTTTTTGCAGCTATAGCAGACATCCATGGATTATATACGTGACAAAAAAGTGTTACTTCCGTATTAATTAAAATGATAAGTCTGCGTATAAGTATAAGTGACATTATAGCTATATAATAATGATTTCTGTATTTGGCAGATACAATTTAAGGAATATGTTATATACTCCATATTTCAAAATCCGTTTAGATGTTCCGAAGCCTCATTTGGATAAATTAATTTTTATTTTTAAGGACACGTTACCAAGGATAAGAATGTAACCTCATTTCTGAGACATACATGTTTGTCTACCTGTCACTGGGCTGTATCTTATGAAGACTGTGGCTACAAGACTGTTGAAAATTTACAGATCATGAATTTCTATTGCCGCTACAACAACAAATACTTACTTGTAATTATAAGAGCCTATTTAGATGATGCGAGAAATATACGATATTACGTTAGATATCCTATCTGCGCGGCTGCACAAAGTATTGCAACCAGTGGCGCAGCAAGGGTCACCGTCGCCCGGGGCAGATTCACACCTTGCCGCCCAAAGTAAGAATCTAAAAAAAAGACCGTTTAATTTGTCACGAAGAAAAGTTACACCTGTTTGTCTGTTTTGTTCGCGGACGACATCGATATTTTATATGATAATTTGCCGCCTTTTCTCAATTTTGACGCCCTCCTGATGGTGGCACCCGGGGCGGACCGCTCCTCCCTCCCCTAGCTACTACGGGCCCTAACGGTCATAAATTAAGTTGACTAATAAATGTATAGACAACCTCATAATTCACTTAAAAAATATATTTTCTTTAGCCTATTCGCACGGATCCCTGGGCTACAATGTCGTCTTATACGTCCTATTCGCACTGAACCCTGCGCTACCATACGACTCGCACTTACCCAGTTTTTTAGCCATCTAATAAAATCATATCTACTTAAAAATAGCTTAATAAAACATAATATACTAATTAATCAATAGCTACCGAACATTCAAGGTGACATAATTATTGCGTTTGACATCAAAAGTTTTTTTGCCGACACTTTAATTAGAGGTAATTGCTGAGTGCATCGCAACAAGTACTCTTTAGTGCCACGGATGTGGGTAAGCGAGTGTGCTCAATGGATGCGGTATTTTGGTAAAAAAATATGCGGCAAATATTTGTAGTTATGTATGTCTTGCGGTGGAAAATCTGGACAATGAGTAAAATAAGTATCATTTAAATGAATAATTAATATTAAATACATTACACACACACACTTCTGGTACTGCTGCAAGGTAAAGCATAGCATTTTTTTGAGAGAGTTGAAAGAGTTCCAACAAACTCACTCTTTAGAGTACAGACAAAGGATTGAGAACCTTAACTTAATCGCAATCCAATCTGCTCGTTTGCTACCTATCTCATAAAAAAAGTATTCACATTTTTTTTGGCAAGATACCAACTGGTCTGTTTTTCCCACATCCCTTACAATTTGACATTTCCATCTCTAGATCTCATTGCTACAATTTCCGCATACCGAAGTCGGGCGCGGCAGGTTTACATTATAATTGTATTAACATGTATGTATGTATGTATGTAATTATGTATGTAATTGTATGGGCGGGGATTTGTGACGCGGATGGCCAATTTGTATTGACAACTTTGTAATTGTGTGTAGTTGACATTGTGTGGGGATTAAATATTAAAATAGAAAAGAAAATACTTAAGGGACAGCTTAAAAAAAAAAAACTAAAAAAAATATGACTGACAGAAATTATTGGGTGGGATACTGTGGTAGAAAATGGCCTTATATTTTGAACCAAATTAGTTGTAGTAATAAAGCAAACGAAACGAGAAAATAAATAACTTTAAATTGTTTATAAATGATGCAACGGTAAAATAAAATAAAGCAAAATAAAAGCAGCCGCTCTTTATTTTCAGTAGGTATGAATGCTTATGAAAAACAAGATCTCCAAATATTTTTTTTAACAGCACAAAACATACAACCTGTTTCGAAAAAAAAACTACTGACCCAAACTTGACGTTAAATGAACAAAGAATCAGCAAAATAAGTTCATACAAAGCAAACCAAATCACAGATGAATTACGAACCTTCTCCTTTTCGAAGTATCTAAGTAAAATAAAGATTTTTGCACTACAAACATTGTTTAATTAGCCGTACCAAAAACAAAATCAGTCTATTCAGAATCATCATTTTACAATTATGGATATAACACTTGTATGAAGGATTGCAACGCATTGCCATACATCGACACAAAAACGCGGATGACGTAGCACGGCGGTTCAGGTTTAGTCAATAAGAGTCTCACACTAGCCATTTCCTCTCCCGAGGGAGTGGGTGTCCAAGAGGACTCCCCCGCCTTACCAAAAAAAAAATGGTGATAGCAGTTAAACTTACCTTAACAATAACCTCAGTGTACCAGTTAATTTTACTTGTAACTCACGGTTAGCCTGGTTATAATAAAGATCTTACGATCAGACCAGGTATTGGGCCATTTCAATTATATTTATTGGTCCGCATTCTGGTCTGCTGTACATTGCAAGCGATGCGAAAGCGATAATATAATAAAGCAATCCTGTTTATTTGCACTATTATTTTATCGCTTTACTATTATTTAAACAGGCTTGCATTATTATATTATCGCTAAATTAAATTTGATTTTGTGGTTGAGGTCACAACTTCTAAACCGCAGAGCGCGATGGGTCGCGGATTCGATCCAGGCGTCGGACAAGTTTTTTATTATTCACGAAAGCTTGTGTTGAGTTTTCGTGTCGTTGTGTATTTGAATTGAATGTTTGTGAAGATCGCGATGCAAGATAAAATTCTTTAATGCGGGAGTTGGTTAAAAATACCCATGAAAATAGTTTTATTTCAAGTTAAGCTACAAAGTAATATAAATATTTTGGTGGCCAAAGAATCATAACATTTTGTGTAGACAGCACCCCGAATCGGCCGCTCTCTGCCGCTTCCTAAATGTCAATATAAGTAGCGTCCGACATTTTTTTACAATTTTTATAAAAACATCTGGATATTAAACCTAATAATTATGTTAATAAATAATCTGGATTCTTGGAGACCATAGAAGCATTCGAATAAAAAAAGCATAGCTATTACTGACACATAACCTTTATACTATCTCAATGAAATCACCAGCTACCAGCCTTCTGCCGAAGTTTTCCTTAATATTATCTATAACAAACCCGTTCACAATAGCATTATCGAAAAGGGTTTATTATTTTATTATACAACCATCATTTTACTGGCAATGTACAAAAATGTTGCCCTATAGAAATTTCCTGTTAAGTTTTTTATGTATTTTAATATACATGATAATTTAATTTCTTATTTTATTATGTATGATATTATTTTATCACGGATGTGTTATTAAGGGTGTTGACAAGGTTTTTTTAATGAAAGAAGTAAACAATAAGGCCCTATAAGTAACGACATTTCAACAAGTTACATGTCTCCGATCGCTAACGCTGACGAGTCGCTTAAATGTATTGAACTGACAAGTCAAAGTCACGTCACTTGTCAAACGGAATGTCATTCCTAAACGTTAAAAAGTTTTATATTTTAACTAGCTGTTGCCCGCGACTTCGTCCCCGTGGGCAGAAGATATAAGTTATGATTTATACCTGCCCTGTTTTTTCTCACATTTTCCATTGTATCTTCGCTCCTATTAGTCGCAGCGTGATGGTTTATAGCCTAAAGCCTTCCTCAATAAATGGTCTATTCAACACAAAAATAATTTTTCAATTTGGACCCGTAGTTCCTGAGATTAGCGCGTTCAAACCAACAAACAAACAAACTCATCAGCTTTATATATTAGTATAGATGTGATACCTGAATGTTATAGAGCTTATAAAACCGTAAAAGCATCGATTAACCGAAAAATAAACTATGAAAGGAACCAATTTTAAACAATCTCAATTATTCAATACCTTAAATAGGTCAAATAAATTAGTCATAAGATTAATATATTTTTTATAATAACTATCGTGAGACTGATTCATTATTAAATGATGTAACGGTTTACTCACGCGTATTTATCGGGGTAGACCGACTAGTTTCGGACCCAACCGGAGTCCTTAATCATGAGCAGACGCGGCGGGATCGCGAGTCGAACTACCCCGGGCTACCCCGATAAATACGCGTGAGTAAACCGTTACATCATTTAATAAAAATTAATATTTGTAACTTAAAGCTTTGTTAATGAATAAGTTATTTGATTTTGAAAGAATTTGCATTATCATCCGCATAGAGGTAATATTCTAACGAAAAGTCACTTTAAAATTGGATAAAGGACTCCGATTGGGTCTAAAATTAGTCGAGCTGTCCCGATAAATACGCGTGATTAAGCCGTTCTTAAACATATATGAATCTACCTCCTGAAACTTGCTATAAAACATATTGTAATGTTATTTATTGAAGACTTTATACCTGCAGTATACTTGTTTATAATTCATTAAAAACTTTGTTTATCAACATAACAAAAACTAGTTCAAAAAATTAAAACATTAAACGACCTTCATTACGTAACAGTACAGTCGGCAACAAAAGTCAATTTACAAAGTGCCAGTATATAATATCATAGTGGTATGACCGCGATCGTTAGACTGCCAAGTCACAGGAGTTCACAGGACGTAGGTTCGAAACCAAGTCCTAGAAGATATTTTAGAATTCATAGTACGAACGTATAACTATAAAAAAAAGTTTATTTTAAACCCTGCCGATAGCCATCTACAACTTTCATTAATTCATTGTCTATGTAAGTGCTATAATAAGTATTTCTTTAGGATGAGACAAGATAAAATGACTCCAACCTCTTTGGGTTGAGCGGAAGCGTGTGTCAGAATTTTCTTGACAAAACCCACCCATATTCCTTCTTTTGCCCTTTGTATACCGGGGCCTCGGTAACCCCCTTGGACAATCCCGGTAGCCCGGCAGTCTTCTGCCCTAATGTCTGTTCCCTGAATGTGTTTGTGGTGTCAAGGTGTCAAAGTGAGTGTGTCAAGCCTATTTCAAACACAACAGCCATTGAATTCCATTGTGTCATCATCATTCCCCTGCCCTTATCCCAATTATAATTTGTGGTCGGCGCAACATGTCTTCTTCTTCCATACCTTTCTATCTGACGTCAGCTTACAAGAAACACTCTTTGCAGCCATATCGTCTTTTACACAATCCATCAATCGTGACAAGACGTCGTGAAAAGAGTAACTTATGGAATTACTTGCCGTTGCCGATTCTTCTCTATAAGAATGACACTTTGGAACCGTGCAACTAGAGTCAGTAAAGTAACGTTTTAAAAGTGTCTGAGGAACGGCCTATTTGAAATAAAAACTTTTGATTTTGATTTTGAATCGTTTCTTTGGTCGTCCTCTTCTCCTATATCCATCCACATCCATGTTCAACACTTTTGGAATTACATTGTGTATGGTTTTGTAGTTGATTTTGAATTTGAATAAATGGATATTGTTTTCGATTTTTTTTATTGTGTCAAAAGACTTTTGTTGACGAGTGTACGTGCATGTACTTGTAATTACATTTGAATAATTGAATAATTTATTGACATTCATCAGTTTTTAATATCTTTATGGTTGTATGTATATTAATTAATTGGTTTAACTTTGTAATTAAATGTTTTATGAATGAAATTTAGATATGGTATTATACAATGTATAACAGAAACCCGATTATATTGAAAATGTAATTTATAATGGTGTCTTAGGTGTACGCGAATGTTAGACATTGAAAAGAAAACTACTTTTACGGATTTTATCGTGGTTTAATTTTAGATTTTAGCTGCCGACGTTTCGACACCTTTGCAGGTATCATGGTGACGAGCAGACTGTCTGTGTCTGTTCAATGTAATTTATATTCAATTTAATGAATAACTTTTTCAAGCAGTTTGCTTAGACGATTACAATTTTGTCCAAGCCCATTATTTAGTTACCCAAAGGATAAAAACAGCCGTTCTCGCCGTCTGTTCCTTTGTAACCATCCTGTACCTTATGAACCTGATAAAATTAATTATTATAAAATTATTGTGCCATTTGTTTACTTTAGATTTTATAATATTGTTTGCTTGTTTAAGATTTAGTTTATTTTTATTTACATTGATTATTATTATTATTGCATACTTGATACGTAGTTAGTATTAATTTTAGTAGATTTACAGTCGACATAAAATAATGTTGAAAATTTGTATAGATATAAGTGTTTAAATAGTTATAATATTACTTTAACTGTCGCATTAGGTGGTACTTACCTGTAAAGATAGTTTTAAGTTGGTGAACTAAATAAATAAAAAAAAGAGTGACAGTTCTGTAAAAACCATTTTGTCCCTTTTACGAAGTCTAATAAAAGTAGCCTATATGTATGTAAATCTAAGATAACACCTACCTCCAAACTAAATTTCATCGCAAACGGTTTAGCCGTTTCGGTTTCACGGTACCAAACATACCCACACACATATAGACACTCAGTGTGAGAAGTATTAAAACGAATAAATATCATATTCTCGTGACACTCAATCTATCTATACATATAATAAAATTGTAGAAAAGTGAAAACTGTACATTGAATATTTATAAAAAAGAATAATTGCAGGGTGGTCTACGAACGATTCTGATGCCATAAATATAATTTTTTGAATTTTTGTCTGTTTGTCTGTTTGTCTGTTTGTCTGTATGTATGTCCGGAAAGATCTCGGAAAGTACTGGATAGATTTGATTCAAATTTTCAGAGAATATCAACAAAGGGTCCGGTCAACATACTTTTTACTTATTATCTCGCCTTTCGTTACAGGGGGTGAGCAGGAGCCTTTTATATCTATAAGCAAATATCCAATTATCTCATAAACTACTGAATATAATTCGTTCAAATTTTGCATGAACCTTATCGTAGACATGATGCAACAAATATACAAAAACCATAACGCTACTCTGCAGGGGGCATGAGCAGTAAAGTTTTAAATATTTGGACTCACCCGTAACATCGTCTAATACAATTATGAGGTGTATTTTCACCCCATTGAGTAGTAAGCAGCACGGACATCAATTTACACAAAAAAACATCACGCTATTTATCTTAAGACTTGGCAGAGCAGTAATAGGATTTTTCGAAAATAAATATTTTTCACAAAATTAGTCATTTTATTCTCTTTCAAGCCTGATACAGGCCTACCACGACTATTTCACAAGTAAAATAAAAGAAACATAAACTAATACGTTTTTTTATGCAACTGTTACCGTAATCAGTACATTCTTGAAAGAAAGGAACTTAAATTCTTTTTATTTTTATTGCTGTACTAAAATGACTCAAGTTCAAATGTGGAATGCCGTAATATGATTTTGTATTTATTTACGATAGGTGTATGTACCTATGTCTTCAAGATCAAAACATTCGTAGTGACACTCAACCCAAAGATGCATGTAGTTCACATTGATCTCATCTATAAATATGCCACAATAAATTACTGAACGAAGATCTGTACGACCAAAGCTATCAATGAATAAGAGCGTACGCTAGACGGTTTTTGACATTATGTATCTATTGATAGAACAATGCCTACTGAAACCAGAGATTTTTCAATATTTTAACGATTTGATCGGTCTACATCCGCCATTATAGAAACCGCACACGTGGTCCTTCCAAAAAATCCTTTAACAATTTATTGTAATCTCTATTTAATTAAAATTTTCTTCTTTCGTAGCCTGGTAAAAACAGGGGAAGGAACGAGACTGAATGAGTTTCTGAGATCCCAAAGCTAAGCCGACGAGGATTAGGAACATATTTTTGGAAATTTCCCCAATAAGGCTGATAATAGCGTGTAACTATCACCACTTACATCCGTCATACAATGTCTGGAAAATTCATTTTGGTTGTCGGTATCGACAGCGTAACCTCATAACCAACCTCATGTAGTCTTTATTTAAGTTCCATTTATGCAGCAGGGATGACGGTATTTTACTTCAATGATCGTCAGGTAGGTTAACGAATAAAATACGTAATTTTTCTTTGCAAATTGGTACAGTAAATAGAACTCATGCGCATGAAGTCACTTTTATGTTCATATTTTGCTTTGTTGTAACATCACAAATTACACATATCATATAATTTAGACTTTTGTCATTGTCAATTTAAAAAAGGGGTGTCTGATAGTTTTTTCATTATCACGCTATTTATTTATCAGCAATTTAAAGGCAAATCATGATCAAAACACCATGGGGCCAAAATAACACGTTTACCAACTTTTTTATTTTGGAAATATTCCAAATGTTTGTGAGGAAGATCAGTTTTAATATTAAGAGGGCAATCAAATACAACGTGTTTCAAGAAACCGTTTATCTGGGCGCAATTTGGTTTATCTGGAGCCCGACTCTCACTTCACTAGCTCCGTCCACAAAAATAATTTGACATCTTCTTTATATCGTCAGAAAACATCGTGTGTGAAAATAACAACTGTCTGGCTATCACTGTTCCTGAGAAACAGCCAGGAGACAGACAGACGAACGGACACCGGGGCCTCAGTAATACGGTTCTGGTTTACCTCTTTGGTTACAGTACAATAATATTTTTATGATGCCTCATAATTACTGTCATAATCCGTCTAACAATTTCAGGTGTAGACCGTCCCAAGAACAGACTTGCTCGAAAATCATAACCCACCCAATTAGAAAATGGAAAACCCTCGAAAGTAAAACATTTTTAGCAGAAGTGCTAAGACTGAGTTATACCTTCTGTAATTTTTTCCTACTTGCATCCCCCCATTTTAAAACGGCTCGATTTGTCAAACATGTCTTAATGAACACTTGCACATAATTCACGTTTAAATTAAAATAGTTCAATTTCTTCGGAAGCTATGATGTCACAGACAGACAAGCAGGCAGGTATGCCAAAGTTATAAACCCCTCTTTTTGGGATTAAATAAGAAAAAGTCATTAAAACAGCTGTGAAATATTTGACACCAGGATAGTATCGTAAACGATGAAATGTATTTGATTCAAACATTTGATAGTCTTTGGGCCGCTCAAGATTCCTTATAATTTAGAAATAAAAAAGCAAGTTTAAAATGTAGAGAAAAGTGTTTCATTTTCAATATTGCATTACATTTTTGCGATGATCGTTATCTTTAAACTTCATAGTTTTTCACATCTTGAAAATCACGCAGACAAAGTCGCGGGCAACAGCTAGTATTGAATAAAGTGTGAAACATAATTGAGACGTCTCTTTGATTTTATTTTTCAATGAGTCACGAGTATATGTTTGACTTAATAAAATGTGAGTAATCAAAGTATTTCTTTAAATTCAAGTTTCTATATTTTTTCATCTATACTAATATATAAAGCTGAAGAGTTTGTTTGTTTGTTTGAACGCGCTAATCTCAGGGACTACTGGTTCAAATTGAATAATTCTTTTTGTGTTGAATAGACCATTAATTGAGGAAGGTGTAAACCACGCTCGACTAATAGGAGCGAAGATACAATGGAAAATGTGAAAAAATAGGGCAGGTATAAACCATAACTTATATCTTCTACCCACGGGGATGAAGTCGCGGGCAACAGCTAGTAAACTATATAAATTTACTATGTTATTGTAACTACCAACGCCCGATTTATTAGCAAAGCATTAACTTACTAATCTTTCTGATTCAAATGTGTCAGTAATTTCATCAGGCGAGTGATTAGCGGGTGTTGCCACCTTGTGTAATAAAGTGTAACTATATTTAATTGTGTGTTACAAAGCAATTTTTACGTTAATCGTGATTTATAGTTTGACGGACAGTTTTTTTTATTTCGTTTTTAGTCGTTATTTAGGGCTTGTTAAGGATAGGATTGTAAGAAATGAAGGCATATAGAATACATTATGTATAAGTACTAGCTGTTGTTCGCGACTTCCTCCAACGCGACACACACGACTATGAAATAACATAGACTGTCATCATCACCGGCCTAGCCTTTTCCCAACTATGTTGGGGTCGGCTACCAGTCCAACCGATTTCAGCTGAGTACCTGCGTTTTACAAGGAGCGACTGCCTATTTGACCTCCTCAACCCAGTTACCTGGGCAACACGACACCCCTTGGTTAGACTGGCTGTCAGACATTTTCAAGCTTCTGACTACCTGTAACGACTGTCAAAGATTTAGGAATAACAGCCGGGACCCACAATTTAACGTGCCTTCCGAAACACGGAGGAACTCGCTATGACAAAGATGGTCTCCCATCTACGGACCAACCGCGTCAAGCATAGCTTAACCTGTGATCGAATCCCTTATGCGGTTATAGCACAGCCACGAGCTCCTCAATAACATAGATATACACATAACATATCTATCTATACATATAATAAAATTGTAGAAAAGTGAAAACTGTACATTGAATATTTATAAAAAAGAATAATTGCAGGGTGGTCTACGAACGATTCTGATGCCATAAATATAATTTTTTGAATTTTTGTCTGTTTGTCTGTTTGTCTGTTTGTCTGTATGTATGTCCGGAAAGATCTCGGAAAGTACTGGATAGATTTGATTCAAATTTTCAGAGAATATCAACAAAGGGTCCGGTCAACATACTTTTTACTTATTATCTCGCCTTTCGTTACAGGGGGTGAGCAGGAGCCTTTTATATCTATAAGCAAATATCCAATTATCTCATAAACTACTGAATATAATTCGTTCAAATTTTGCATGAACCTTATCGTAGACATGATGCAACAAATATACAAAAACCATAACGCTACTCTGCAGGGGGCATGAGCAGTAAAGTTTTAAATATTTGGACTCACCCGTAACATCGTCTAATACAATTATGAGGTGTATTTTCACCCCATTGAGTAGTAAGCAGCACGGACATCAATTTACACAAAAAAACATCACGCTATTTATCTTAAGACTTGGCAGAGCAGTAATAGGATTTTTCGAAAATAAATATTTTTCACAAAATTAGTCATTTTATTCTCTTTCAAGCCTGATACAGGCCTACCACGACTATTTCACAAGTAAAATAAAAGAAACATAAACTAATACGTTTTTTTATGCAACTGTTACCGTAATCAGTACATTCTTGAAAGAAAGGAACTTAAATTCTTTTTATTTTTATTGCTGTACTAAAATGACTCAAGTTCAAATGTGGAATGCCGTAATATGATTTTGTATTTATTTACGATAGGTGTATGTACCTATGTCTTCAAGATCAAAACATTCGTAGTGACACTCAACCCAAAGATGCATGTAGTTCACATTGATCTCATCTATAAATATGCCACAATAAATTACTGAACGAAGATCTGTACGACCAAAGCTATCAATGAATAAGAGCGTACGCTAGACGGTTTTTGACATTATGTATCTATTGATAGAACAATGCCTACTGAAACCAGAGATTTTTCAATATTTTAACGATTTGATCGGTCTACATCCGCCATTATAGAAACCGCACACGTGGTCCTTCCAAAAAATCCTTTAACAATTTATTGTAATCTCTATTTAATTAAAATTTTCTTCTTTCGTAGCCTGGTAAAAACAGGGGAAGGAACGAGACTGAATGAGTTTCTGAGATCCCAAAGCTAAGCCGACGAGGATTAGGAACATATTTTTGGAAATTTCCCCAATAAGGCTGATAATAGCGTGTAACTATCACCACTTACATCCGTCATACAATGTCTGGAAAATTCATTTTGGTTGTCGGTATCGACAGCGTAACCTCATAACCAACCTCATGTAGTCTTTATTTAAGTTCCATTTATGCAGCAGGGATGACGGTATTTTACTTCAATGATCGTCAGGTAGGTTAACGAATAAAATACGTAATTTTTCTTTGCAAATTGGTACAGTAAATAGAACTCATGCGCATGAAGTCACTTTTATGTTCATATTTTGCTTTGTTGTAACATCACAAATTACACATATCATATAATTTAGACTTTTGTCATTGTCAATTTAAAAAAGGGGTGTCTGATAGTTTTTTCATTATCACGCTATTTATTTATCAGCAATTTAAAGGCAAATCATGATCAAAACACCAGGGGGCCAAAATAACACGTTTACCAACTTTTTTATTTTGGAAATATTCCAAATGTTTGTGAGGAAGATCAGTTTTAATATTAAGAGGGCAATCAAATACAACGTGTTTCAAGAAACCGTTTATCTGGGCGCAATTTGGTTTATCTGGAGCCCGACTCTCACTTCACTAGCTCCGTCCACAAAAATAATTTGACATCTTCTTTATATCGTCAGAAAACATCGTGTGTGAAAATAACAACTGTCTGGCTATCACTGTTCCTGAGAAACAGCCAGGAGACAGACAGACGAACGGACACCGGGGCCTCAGTAATACGGTTCTGGTTTACCTCTTTGGTTACAGTACAATAATATTTTTATGATGCCTCATAATTACTGTCATAATCCGTCTAACAATTTCAGGTGTAGACCGTCCCAAGAACAGACTTGCTCGAAAATCATAACCCACCCAATTAGAAAATGGAAAACCCTCGAAAGTAAAACATTTTTAGCAGAAGTGCTAAGACTGAGTTATACCTTCTGTAATTTTTTCCTACTTGCATCCCCCCATTTTAAAACGGCTCGATTTGTCAAACATGTCTTAATGAACACTTGCACATAATTCACGTTTAAATTAAAATAGTTCAATTTCTTCGGAAGCTATGATGTCACAGACAGACAAGCAGGCAGGTATGCCAAAGTTATAAACCCCTCTTTTTGGGATTAAATAAGAAAAAGTCATTAAAACAGCTGTGAAATATTTGACACCAGGATAGTATCGTAAACGATGAAATGTATTTGATTCAAACATTTGATAGTCTTTGGGCCGCTCAAGATTCCTTATAATTTAGAAATAAAAAAGCAAGTTTAAAATGTAGAGAAAAGTGTTTCATTTTCAATATTGCATTACATTTTTGCGATGATCGTTATCTTTAAACTTCATAGTTTTTCACATCTTGAAAATCACGCAGACAAAGTCGCGGGCAACAGCTAGTATTGAATAAAGTGTGAAACATAATTGAGACGTCTCTTTGATTTTATTTTTCAATGAGTCACGAGTATATGTTTGACTTAATAAAATGTGAGTAATCAAAGTATTTCTTTAAATTCAAGTTTCTATATTTTTTCATCTATACTAATATATAAAGCTGAAGAGTTTGTTTGTTTGTTTGAACGCGCTAATCTCAGGGACTACTGGTTCAAATTGAATAATTCTTTTTGTGTTGAATAGACCATTAATTGAGGAAGGTGTAAACCACGCTCGACTAATAGGAGCGAAGATACAATGGAAAATGTGAAAAAATAGGGCAGGTATAAACCATAACTTATATCTTCTACCCACGGGGATGAAGTCGCGGGCAACAGCTAGTATATACATATAACTGTATATGTATTAAACTTCTCCTAAGATATTAACTGAAATATTATAATGATGTAAAGGGTAACTACCTTCAAAATGGAATAATTGTAACGCTTATGGTATTTATTATAATATTAAGCATTACATATATTGATAAAAAATTGTTCGAAAACAACTCACTTTTTTCCAAACATTTTTTCAATAATTATTTTTTTTCCATAAAAGTGATTATAGTTGCTCACTCTTAAATGCTATTTTCGTTATTTAGAATTGGTTATAACAATGTCATAAGTGTCATTCATGTCAGATCCTATCTTAATATATATAAATCTCGTGTCACAATGTTTGTCCTCAATGGACTCCTAAACCACTTAACCGATTATAATAAAATTCGCACTCCATGTGCTGTTCGATCTAACTTGAGAGATAGGATAGTTTAAATCTCAAGTTATAGTCGCAATTTTTCCAATCACGCGGACGAAGTCGCGGGCAACAGCTAGTATTTAAATAAAAAAATGAGCGACAATTTTTTTTCCACAGTTTGTGTTTCTTATCATTACCTCTTTATTTACTCTTTCCTCTATTCCAATATAATGCCGTTATCGAATAATACTTTAGGTAAAGAACAACCTTACCTTGTAAGATGGCTAATACATTCAGCTATCAAATCGAATGCATAGCAACCCACATTTGGATGTTTGATAGCAAACATTATGCGTGCAATGTCAACGCCCAGCAAACAATGCACAGATTATAACAAACGAAACGTATAGGAGCTAGGCAGCTTTAAAAATAACCATCATTTATTAATTTGAATCCTTATATTTGTTGATTTAATTATTTTTCCACGTTTTTATACACTCACTTTTCTTGTACGTTTCTCGTTCCTGTTTCGTTCTTGCAACTCAATTTTGAGACACTTTCGGATAAGCTAGCACGCTGGAATTTTCAGGGTAGCTTCAAACCCGATGACAATGCAATTTGCAACTTAAAAACGGCTGGAATGGTTTTGATAAAGTTTTAATGGAGTGATATTTAAAAACGGGGGTTTTTGGTTATAGAGAGATTTTTCGGTAACGTTAAACATAAAACAAAACGATTTTAGATATAAAAATTGGCAAAATTTTCTAAAGCCTGTTAGTTCAAGTTCTTTCTATTTTTCTCGTAGGTATCAATTCGACTCCCGCATTAAGGAATTCAATCCACATGTCGCAGGCATTTTCAAAAATATTCAATTCACTTTCTCACGAACACCCAGACTCAGGACAAACATTCGTGGATCACACAAATGCTTGCTCTACGCGGGAATGTAACCCGCGACACGTCGTATTCTGTGGGTTTGGCTTCGTGACCCCAACGACTCGGCTATCCCTGCAGTCAAAGTTCTCCTTGCATTTTATAATAGCACTATTTGACTCGGCAAACGTTGTTTTGTAATGGAACAACCTGTAGCAACACTTGTTTTAGATTTTAGAATATATAAATTATGTATAATTACGGAAAATAACACTACGGAGGATCGGCTTTCGTCTGTTAACGAAAGGAATAGAGTCAAAAATATGTCTGAACAACTGAACTATTCTTTATATTACACGTAACACATTTTTTACCGTTAAAGTGTATGCAGAAAGCACGTAGTCAACTACCAAATACCTTCGTTTGTAAAGTCAATATCTATTACGGCTATTACTATAACTAATAATCATATTTTTGGATTAAAACTAAAAAAAAGCGAGTTTTTAACGATTATTTTAATTTATTTATCTTTATTTCACACAGATAAGTATGTTATAAGTTATTTGTTGCTGTGTTCAATAGCTTTACGAGTAGTTGATTTCGTAATTAGTTTATGTAAATGTAACTAGATGGCGTTGAGATCGAATTAGATGGCGCTATGGTTTCGTTACACGGTGAAATGGAAGTGGCTTTGTTAGTTTGCCATAGTATTGAATTCAAAGATTGAAATCGTATTTTTGTAATTCAACGTATAACCAGCAATGGTTAACGTTGTTGTTATTACTTACCTATATCTGAATTAATATATTTATTAATTAATTTATTTTTAATCATAATTTATTATCGATTAAGATACATTAAGTAGACGAACAGTTATTCATGTAATAGAATAAGCCAATTTAACAGTCAGAAATTCTCTGCAATCTTTTCATAAACTGATCACCAAATATAGTTATTTCATTATCATGCACAAATTAAGAATGAACTGGGCTGATCAATTTAAAAAAATGTTAAGATTATTTTAGACTAACTAACTTTCTCGGCTCAGCGACCCGAAGTGAGTCTTGGCCTCCGAAACGAGAACTCTCCATTCTGTGCGGTCCTGCGCTGTATCCTGCCAGTTGTTGGCATGGATTTCACGTAGGTCCGCTTCCACCATATCCCGCCGGCGGTGCCTCGGGTGACCAACAGGTCTGCGTCCTGTTGGTTGACCCAGATACGCTCTTTTAGCTGCTCGATCCTCCCCCATGCGTTCCACGGGTCCGAGCCAACGTAATCGGTGCGCTTTGGTGATGCCAATGATATTCGGCTCGGCCACAAGCTCTTCAATTTCAGCATTCTTCCGAGCTCGCCAGCTGCCATCCTGTCTTTTGGTTGGACCCAAAATCTTGCGCAGAACTTTCCTTTCAGTGACCAAAAGCTTGATTAAAATTATTGCAATAATAAATTATATAATCACAAAATATTAAAGAACAAACTACTATTGAGCGCAACATATCACTATAACCAGCAAATAATAAACAAACAGTAATTTTATGACTCAAACAAAAAATATCAAATAATTTTAATGAATAATCTAAAAGTCCCCCGTCTCCTGGCCTACGTCTGGTATTTCATTACAATACAATAGCATGGTCGAATATTTGATACGTTGCATATTAATATGAAACTTCCGAGTTTTATCTGTCTGTATATCTATTGAAAAATGTTTGTATGTTTGTACATACTTGGTAGCTGATATAGGCGCGGATCCTTCTTCGTAGCAACCCTAATTTATTTGTGACGTCACAGTTTCATATTCAACAAGATTGATAGATAGTTAATAGTCTGGTCAAGTTAGCTCCTAAAATAGGGGTAAGGTTACATTAATTCGCTGCTGAGAATTTGCATGAATATTGAGGACCCACACAATTTGTCAATTATCCATAACAATCCAGCGCGTGTTGAAAAAAAAATTAATGATATGTTGCACATGTCGGTATTTTTGATTTTTAAAAAACCGGTAAGTTTTATTATAAATTAGATAAAACAAAAATTATTCATCATGGACTTATCTATAAAAATTGTTGAGACAATTTTTTCCTAAGAGATTATTTCGGAAATATAGCGATGCAAAATGTTGAAAAAGTTGTGTCACTCATAGTATGAAAAGTATCAACCATCAAAAGCATCAAACAACACAAGAAGCTTGTAACTAGATGGCGTTGGCTTCGAATTAAATGGCGCATTGTCTAAATATTCTTCAGTATAAGTTGCTTGAAAAATCAGTAGCTTTTGTGGACTACATATGAATTAAAACAAGTGAATTTTCATATGCACATATATTCGTTACAATAATAATATTTTAATAATGTAATATAATAATAATAATTATCTCTTACAACGCTATTAAAGCTGGCACATTTTAAATTGGTTTTACCGCGACACTAATCTTTTTAAATAATAATAACAAATAATAATTATCATAACTCCTAATAGCAATAAGTACCTTGGCTTAAAAACTAAATTAAATAAAGTCTTGAGGCCTATTTACTTTAATTAATTCAAGTAATAATTATATTTATTCATTATTGCTCAAAGCAATTATATAACCACTATTATTATTTTGAGCAATAATTATAATTGCTGAAAATTTAATGTGCTGTGTGTCATTCGAAACGTGTTATAGTAAAATTACATGTGTCTTTGTGTTCAATAGTGCAAAAATAAAAAAAATAGTGCATCAAAACATGAATTAATTAAAATAGATAAAGCCGCTTTAAATATGCATTTCATATGTATTACAACAGTTTTCTGAGGTCCTCTTTTACATCATATAGCATTCTTTCAGATCTGTTTGAAAACATTCACATAGTAAAAAAATAGGTTTAAAATATAAAACCTCTTTAGGCGAGTGACATTTATATAATCGTTAATGTCAATACAAAGCACGCCAATATATAGAGATGACAGATCGAAGACAAGTGATTTATAGAAATAAAAAGTCATTTCTATACATTTGAGAGCTATTTATTGACGTTTATAATTACAGAAATGTCTATTGGCTAAAGTAGCTGTGACTTTTATCGCCTCATTTACTCTATAAAAATGATACTCTTGATATTACACAAAATTAGGTACTTTTAATAATTAAAATATAACTAAGATCTACATTATTCAGATTAAATTGCGAATACAACAGATCTTAAAAAAAAAAACTTAAAAATAAAATAAATATCCATTTTTGTATATTTGAACTATGCATTAAGCTTCTTATATTATCAGATATCATAATTCGATAATTTCTTATGTATATTTTATATCTATAATATAATATTTGCTTAAATGTGTTTTCATTAATTTTGTTAAAAAAATTTGCCGTTTTGAACAAAACGTATCATATTATAGTTTTAATGTAGGTATATTATCTCAAAGATTACATTTTAAGCAAATGTTATATTAGTATTTTAATATTAATACATTTATAACATATAAAATATACTTGTGAAATGGGGCTAGTAAAATTTATATAAAGCATAAGATATCATTTCCTTTCTTGACTCATTTTAATGACTAGGAAATAAAGAAAAATAATAAAATAAATAATTCTCAAATAAAATATTTCAGTAATAATAATTACAAAATTTCTTTGAGAAATAGTAAGAATTATTTTATTTCTTTGAGAAATAATAGTACTAAAATTAATTGCATTTTGTCCACGATTTTAAACACTCACTTTTCTTGTTTGTTTTGTCGTTCATGATTCGTTTTTGCATGTAAACTTTTGGGCACTTTCAGATAAGCTAGCAGGCTATAATTTTCAGGATAGCTTCGAACCCGATGACAATGCAATTTACAACTTAAAAACGTCTGGACCGGTTTAGATAAAATTTTAATGGAGTGATATTTAAAAACGGGGGTTTTTGGTTACAGAGAGATTTTTCGGTCACGTTAAACATAAAACAAAAATTCGGTGGAATTTTCTTTTTACAGCCCCATTTCACATGATCTGACTTTACAAAACAATGCGACGTTTATTTATCTAACTACAATCGCAGTGTATACAATTTAATTATCAAATATATTTTCCATCAAATCGCATGGTTTTGCTAAGTTAGATAAAAACACAGCAAAGAAATGACATAGTTTGAAGCGTCAAAACGTGTGTTTCAAAACATTTATTTTAAAGAATTTACAATGGAATGTATAAAATAAGTGAATCTATATTTTAATTATATCTTCAAACTTCTGCCAACCCATTGACAGTGACATTTCTAGAAGCTTCAACTTTTGAATCGCTCAAATGTGTAGAAGTGATAAGTCAAGCAAGGTATTCACAAAAGTAAAAACGGAACCCTATTACGTGTCTGACCGTCTGTCACCAGGCTCTATCTTATGAAACGTTAGACCGTTGCGGTAGACAGATGAAACTTACACAGATGTCATATTTCTGTTGCCTGTATGAAATTTGACAGGAAAATATTGACTTGATAAATTTGAGCAATTTTTTTCATTGCTACGCTTGTAGAAAGGCCACCGTCTTAGAGGGCTATAATAATCATATGAATATTAATTAATAATGTTTCTTGAATGTTATAGTGATGTGGATTGCATTCGACTTGAATCTTTGGAAAACAAAAGAACTGAATTTTCAATCTGACTTCCCTATCCCAGTTGCCTGGGCAACATGATACCCCTTAGTTAGACTGGTTGTCAGACTTTCAAGTTTCTGACTACCTGTAACGACTGTCAAAGATGTAAGAATAATAGCCGGTACCCACAATTTAACTTGCCTTCCGAAACACGGAGGAACTCGTCATGACCTGGTATCAAGTGCAGCTTAACCTGTGTACGATCAACTTTTGCATTTGTCGTTAAACCACAAACACAAACTTAGTTTGTGACTTTTTTTTTTCATTATAACAAGTTAAAATACAATCCACATCACTGTATAAACAATGTAACTGAATACACATTGCCGGTACGATATGCTATACATTACACTATAAGCACCAACACAGACACAGACAGACAGTGGTATATCATATGTATTTACATACATAAACGTGGAATTAAATTTATACAATAGTCACAAATAGGCCTTTTGTAATGACATTGTATACATTTTACAGATTTTTTTGTATAGTTTATACAGAAATTGCGTGTGTTGTATAAATATGTGGACTTTGCCGATTGATGATTAGGCCGTGGATTATTGTAATAAATAATTTAAGCCCATTATTTGGACTTGGATAGTCAATAATTGACTAGTTTCTTGTAGTGTAGTTAGATGTGGGTGGTACCGTAATTGGAAATAATCATTATTTATTGGTTGAGAACAAATAGCCTTAATTGTATTAATTGTATAAGTTGAAATAAATAAAGATGTCTCAAAAGAGAAATGAAAATTATGTTTATAATAATAAAGACAATATTTTTGCGAGTCAAAGATAGAAAATTTAATTCCACGTTCTTAACTAATTAAACTTTTGGTTTGTGATGGCGCGTTTATCCTAAATAAATCTATTTTTCCTATAAATGGATAAAATCTCCTATAGAAAAATATTTACAAAAATGCTGGCTAGAAATTTAGGACGTATCCAATTTTCTTGGCACGACATTGATATTATTTTTTGTTTGTTTAAAATTTATATTTTAAATTTTAGTCAAATAATAAAATTTATTTTTCCTTCAATTGTATAAATTATTCGCTAATCATATTTGTGTTTGAATACGCCAAAACGAATGTCGTAGCCAAATTATAATTATGAATTAAGTACTTATAAATTAAATAAATATTATTTAAATCGGTAGTGGAGCGTTATAGTGACTCTAAATTAAATTTATTTGCATCTTAATTACGACAAAGCACTTTCATAAACACGACACAAAATATTACATTTAACACCATAATTATTTCATTTAAAATGAATAAAATGTCAGATAATTTAAACCACAAGCCTTAAATGTAACATCTTAAATTAATACAACGAATTGATAATGTCTTAAATAGTTTTTAAACATTTTATAACAATAAATTTAACATTTTATTATGATAAACACAATTATACATTTATTATCTAATAATATTAACATTTAATTTTACATTTAATACGGATACATTTTCGTTTTAAATAAATAGATGGGACGTTTATTCAAATGCGCGAAAATCATTACATTGACAAAATAATTTTACGGTTTTTTCTTGAGAAATTAGCAGAGAAAGTTATATCCGACGAAATGTTACTTTTATTAAATAATAATAACTCCTAAATTGTAGATATTTAATTACATATATTCGACAAATATGAACACGCATAACAAATATAAGATAACAGATTTTCGTCTCGAGTTACATTTATTTTGACTTCATTCATTTATTCGATTTTATTTTCATTTAATTTTCAATATATGTATTACTAAGAGCCTTTTGTTCTTTAAGTCTTAGGTCTCCTTATTTTGGCCTTTTTTGAAAAATATTACCGAGTTTTGGCATCATATAAAATTTCGAAGTTTCTTTCAACTTGCAAATTTTAAACTTTAAAGTAAGAATCATATGAAATTTCAGCTATGCTGTTGAATTTCAGATTTTTATATTTCTTTAGTTTCATTTCAAGTCAATCGACAGACTACTCAATTAAACATCGCATCAGATTGTCACTCGAATCCAGAACTTCTGTCGTGACGCATAAGGCTGAATTTCCCATCACCACGTAGCCTTTGTAAGTTATTGATAGAAGATCGAATGTTGAATTTCACAACCTTTTCTTTTGCTTTTTATAGTCCACTGGCATGGAAATATACACCTTATGGCACTTGCAAATAAGGTCAATTTCTTTTTGTAACTTCATTTCGCAATCCTTAAGATATTAGATGTAATACATTATAATCTCTACTCCTCAATATTCAAATTTAAGAGAAAATACAGGGACGTACTTTCATTTCACATCGCGTACATTTCAAGGACGTATTTCATTTCATTTCAATAAATAATTTATTGGACGTCAAATGTTTTATACGGTTCATATAAATATATTTATAAATGTATATTTATATCTAATTTAGCAAAAATGGACGTTAGGGTTACGGCAAGAGCATTATTTAATGCATTGAAGTTATATCAGACTAGAACATCGGACGCAAATTTTAGGAATTTAGCAGGATTATAGCAACTTATAAATTGACTTTAATATGTGCTCGCGAAGCACGGAAAGCCGTTGGTCCCGGCTTATAAACTTTAACTTTTATACAATTCTGCCAAACACTAACTAAGGGATAATGGATTGCTACAACATTTTACACATTACAGTTAAATAGGTTTTGTTTATATCCACCAAGACAGCTCCTCTAGCCAAAGACTTCTACAATCTTTAATGTCACTAGAAAACGATCGACTGTATGAAGATGACAGGTCAAGGTCACGTGAATTGTCGAAACGAAAATGTCATTTGAGTTATTATTTGACGTTAACGACTTTATAAATGTCATTTGGCTACAGAAACTGGTAACTATGGATTAGATAGGCAAAAGCTTAGACAGAAGCTAGAAAATATTTATAGATATAAAAAGCCCCTTTTTCATCAATTAAGTATTATTTGTATAGTAAAATATCGGCGCTATTGTTAACTTCTTTAAGCAATTATTTCAATTAATTATTTTATCAGAAGTATGCAAATAAATAATTGAATTGTAAATATATTACTGTAATAATTATTATATTAATCAAATCCTTGTATGAAAATATTATTATTACGGTCAGAAAATACTTGATTTATATTCTTAGATGTTAAATTTACTCGTAATCTTTGTTTCAAAGTACAATAATATTGATTTTGTATCAATCAACACACATATTTTTGTAAAATATTTGATGCCAATCAATCAATGGTTATTTTGATAGTAACTATCGTGAGAACGATTCATTATTAAATGATGTAAAGGTTTACTCACGCGTATTTATCGGGGTAGCCCGACTAGTTTCGGACCCAACCGGAGTCCTTAATCATGAGCAGACGCGGCGTGATCGCGAGTCGAACTGACTCGCGATCCCGAAATAGTCTAAAAGTCGAGCTACCCCGATACATATGCGTGAGGAAACCGTTACATCATTTAATAATGAATCAATAGTTAAGCGTAATTTTCTGACTACTTTCTTAAGCGAAAATTACTCATAATTAAATTGATTGGATGACTAAAATTGAAACTGATTTTTCAATTAGTTGTCATTGAAAACATTGGTGGTATACGAACTTTGATTGATAAATATTTTAATGTGTTATTAAATTTATATCACTTATGAATCGGATAAATATGTTGTATAGTTTGATGTTGTAAGTTGAAGTAGGTATTTGAGTTGATTGATTGATAAATCAGTTGATTGATTCACTGAGTGAAGTTAGCAGTGAGTGAAGAGCTTGAAGAATCCTCTCCCTTTCTCCGGCGCTGGTCCCATCAGCATTGGAACTTGGTTCTTATGAGTTATAGTAATCTGGAAATTAAACATCATATTCAGCTAGTTGACTTTAATAATTTGGTCATGACAGATGTATTAATTAATTGTAAAATGTTAAAGTTTGTTTAAATCTGAAAATCCAAAAAAAACACTTTTTGAATGTCAAAAATTTACATTGGACAATAACAGCACCTAGTTTTACCACCCTTCATCGTTACCTAAGTCCCTGGACTGTGAGAGAAAAAAACGGCGCAACAAACTCCCCAGTAGCACGCTGTCATAATTAGTTATCTCAACATTTTGCCGGGATTAAAAGTAGCTTATAATATTTGATATTCTAGACTATGATCTATTATTGTGCGATGTTAAATATTGGTCCATTAATTCCTTCTAGCGTTATTGAGTGCAAAAACCTCCCTCCAAAATCTTGTTAATCTTTCTGCCGCGACGACTTTCACAAACATTCAAGTCACGTACACGACTGCAATTGGACCGTATTAACTGCATTCGAACTGCAAATTTGCAGTTGAAATGCAGTCTGTCTGTGTAGAGCCTTAAGGTTAAAGGTTACCTTGCAAGGAGGCTGCATCCACGGCTCCCCATCTATTTGCATGGGGAATGTCTTTTTGGTTGTCAGAGTGATGGAGCTGCACTGAGCCAGCCGTCGGCCTGATGCCCGGAGACCTACATACGGAGTAAAATAAGTAAAATATAATTAACATTATCGACATCATCGGTTCTTCTCCATAGGAATGACTTTTGAAAGCGCAAAACTAGAGTCATTACTGTAACGTTTTAAAAGTGAAATTAAAAAAAATGGTTTTGGTTGTAGCGCATTTTTTTTAAAGCGACTATGTTTTTCCGGCATTAAGGATCTGTATCATTGTGTCCCGGGGTTTCACAACATTCAAATCACGCGAATAACGACTCGGACTCAGAACAAGCATTTTCTTATCACACAAACACTTTTTTTACTCGGGGATCGAACCCGTGATTGACGTGGTGACCCCAAATACACAGTTTATCCCGACTGTGTTGGGGTCGGCTTCCAGTCTAAGCGGATGCAGCTTAGATTTCCTGTGTTTTACATACATAATGTAATGGCTGACTACTTTTAAGTGATATACCCTATTGCTACGAGTGAAGTTAGCTATTTACCTGTTCTGACTTGTCCCATATGTAAGCAATTCTCCAAACCAATCACTTCTATTAGTTTGTCGCCGATATCTGAAAAATAAAGGATAATTCATTTAAAAGGAGACGTAGAAAGTGCAGGTTGTTTAGCGAAAATAACTGGTTGCAATAATAAATTGTTTTAGAAGAGAATAAATGAGATTTCTGTACAGGAAGTGTTCGAAACTAGTCAGACAACCCTGATAAATACGCGTGAGTAAACCGTTGCTTCATTAAATAAAAAATAAGTATGTCGAATTAATTATCAAAATCAGTATGTCGTTAGACTAAATCTTTATTCACTTATGAACTTGTACTTCATTTTGGCTCCGATTCTGCTTTCAGCGTTCAGCGTTCATCCCCGTACTGAATTTCCAATTATTGTGTTGGATTTGTGCAACTCAATTTTGAGCTACTTCCCGATAAGCTAGCAGGCTAAAATTTTCAGGGTAACTTCAAACCCGATGACAATGTAATTTACAACTTTGAAAGCGGCTGGACTGATTTTGATAAAATTTCAATAGAGTGACATTTAAAAACGTGGGTATTTCGATTTTTTTTAATCTCGTCATCGGCCTAGCCTTTTCCCAAGCATGCTGGGGTCGGCTTCCATATTTCGATTTTTTTATCTATTAATGATTAATCCAATTTCCATTCATTCATCAGCCATTATAAATAGCGGGGCCCTGGATATTCTAGACCATACATGAACACTGGTTACTATGTTTGTACAAGTGGTCCCACAGACCTTGCTGCGCGTTGGGGAAGCGCCCCCGGCGGTGCGCGGCGCCGGCGCCCCACAGGTTGGAGCCCCCGTGCGCGTACGGGATGTTCAGCAGCGCCACGCCCTGCAGGGCGCCGCCCTTGCTCAGCTCCAGGGAGGAACCGTCGCACTGTCGGGAAGATTTTATTTATGTATTAAAAAATAAATTGGCACAGCCGTGGCTCTTTACACAAAACTAAAAACAGAAAACATTTTGTCACTCAGCACATTCACAATATCGCAAGTATCCTAACAAGAAGAATTCTGGGCCGTGTCGTGAGAACTCTTCGATGATAATATTTATAAAAAAAAAACAAAAACGACTCCCGGCATTTAATACTTGTTTCAAGGATTAATCGAAATCAATCTAGGTCGATCTCCCGCACTCGCGAGGCGTCTGGTTTCGTGAATGCAGGCGTGCTTTGAGCATAAATGCTGGGACCCGAAAGATGGTGAACTATTCCTGATCAGGTCGAAGTCAGGGTAAACCCTGATAGATCACACAAATAGTCGTCCTAAGACAGCTTTTTCAGTGGAACAAAACCTTTTTCGGCGGTGCTCAGTGGGTCCTTATTAAATAGACCACAGATCAGGAAAACCCTAATCCCTTTACCACGTAACTCTCAGTACACCTTAAATGTCCTGCTCACCACAATATCAATATGCTCGTGTAGATTCTTGCAGCTGGCTGCGAATTGCTCGGAGGTGGCGAACTCGAAGTACCAGAGCTTGTTCTTCATCCGAGAGCTGAACTTGTCCGGGTTCCGCTCTCGCTCCGTGTGGAACTTTACGCAGATCGCTGCATCCTGGTGAACAAAATGGAGGTTTGTTTACTCAATATGAACAAAAGTGTGATAGGCGTGTAAGACACATGCCATGTCAAAGACTTTTTGAATGTTGTCTTTATTATCTCATATCTCCTGAACCGCTGAACAGCTTTACATATTTGAGGATTAGTCTTTACAGCCCAAGTGTTCTTAAATGAGTGGCTTTAGAAAAAACATGGCAGCTGGGTGGCGCCATTTAATTTGATAAAAAAGAACTATTTACTATAATATAGAATTGAAATTGAAGGGTCGCACAAGGACAAGGCGGATTTATATCTTAAAAATTGCCTTGTGAACGTATTTGGGGGTTGTCTAGAAGTGATATGACCGTAGCTATAGTTAGGCTCTTCGCGATCAACCAAGAGTAACAAACAGCAGTAGTATACTCACAACCCCGACGGAGAAGTAGTTGTTGATGATGTTGTACGGGACGGTGGTGGGGTGCGGTGCAGAGTCTGACGAGAACAGCTGGGGCTGCTCACACTGTGGGGGGATAAGAAAAAGTGGGTTCTTTAGTGGTTTCTTAGGTTTACGCGAATGTTAGACATTGAAATGAAACTACTTTTACGGATATTTCGCGGTTTAATTTTAGATTTTAGTTCCCGACGTTTCGAAACCTTTGCAGGTATCGTGGTCACGGGACCGTGAAATTAAACTGCGAAAAAATCCGTAAATGTAGTTTTATTTCAAAGTGGGTTCTGTTCAATATAATCCTTCGGAGTCTTCTGGTAGAAGTATTATTAATGATAATAAGGAGGGAGGAAAAGTAGTTTTATTCAATAGAGGTTATTATTCAATAGACTGCTCCAAAGAAGTAACAATATTCCACAACTTTCAAACAACGCCATCTAGTCTCAAACTAAGCAAAGCTTGTATTATAAGAACTAGACAAGTGATAGACATTCTTATAGATTCTTAATACATACATAATATTGATAAATTACTTCCAGACATAGAACAAAATGATCTTGCTCTTCGCACGATTAATTGTCGTGCGTGGGAATCGAACCCAAGACCTCTGGTATAGCAGTCCGGGGCACTAACCACTACACCAACAGCCCAGCCAAAACTCTAATTATAAGTGTTAGTTTTACCACCTAAGAATGAAAGTATTCAGTTTTGATAATTCTACTTGCATGCATCACATCCTTGTGAAAGAACAGCCTAACTCTTAAAAATTATGAATGTCCTTACATCAGCGGTGGAGTTCTCGACGTGTATGTGCCATCGGTCCATCATGACGGTGCTGGCGCGAGCTATCTTGTCCAGGATCTTGTGGATGGACTCGCCTTCATATCTGTGAAGTAATCAAAATAATATAATATTCCACAACTTTCACACAACACGAGCTAGCCTCGAATTAAGCAAAGCTGGTATTATGATTACTAGACAATTGAGAGACAAACTTAATTATGGCTTACTAGCTTTATTTGATGTCGATTGTATGCTTTTGTTGAAAATATTCTACTTAATTAGTGAGCACTCAACATACTCAGTTAAAAGTCGACAAAAAAGAAATATGGAATCATCATCATTGGCCCAGCCTTTTCACAAATATATTCGGTCGGTTTTCAGTCTTACCGGATTCAGCTGAGTACCAGTGTTTTACAAAGAGCGAATGCCTATCTGACCTCCTCAACCCAGTTACCTGGACAACACGATACCCCTTAATAAGACTGGCTATCAGACTTTCTAACTTCTTACTACACGGTAACGACTGTCAAAGATCTGACATAGCACCCGGGACCCGCAATTTAACCTGTCTCCCGAAAGGTACGCAGGATTATTAGTAAAGAGTGTATATGAAGTCTTCAATTGTTTTAAGTGGATTTCTAAGACACATACACTCAAGCATCATTCATCGACAATCTACTTTCATTCCAACTCGTTCACTCATTGACTGTCAAAAATTCTATTTTTCAATTCATTGCATACGCTGTGCATTCAAGTGATTACCAAATTTGTAAAAGCCCTTAGAATGTTAATATTCCGTTATCAGAGTAAAAATCCTAGTAAATCTTTATTTGATTCATTGCAAACAAAATTGGCGATTGTGTATTGACTTACCCCCCGCCCCACCGCAGACAGCGCGCCAGGTCGTTGCCTGTCCCAAGTGGTATCACTCCCACAGCTGGTTGGGTTTCCATCTGAACTTTATCTGAAATCCAATATATGTACATGCTTAAGTTAATAAATTGGTGAATATTAATATTATAAATGCAAAAGTAATTGGGCAACGGAAATGGACGGGAACAGAGAAAATTGACAATTTGTTCCCACGTTTTTATAAACTCATATTTTTTGTTTGTAGTTATTTTGAGGCACATCCCAATAAGCTGGAGCCCTGATTTTGTTCAGGGCGGCTTCAAACCCGATGTCAATGCAATTTACAAGTATAAAAACGACTGGACCGATTTCGATACATTTTAAATGGACATTTAAAAACGTGGGTTTTTCGATTAATTATTTATCTTTAGCCTCTTTGTATGAAATCTGAGTCACTAGTCCAACTTGCATTAGACCGATTCTTCACTATTATTTCCAACTAGCTTCACTATACCCATAGTCTCCAGCACCCAGCCGACTGTTCCGTCACCTCCGCAGCAGATCACGCGGTAGTTCTTCACGTCTTTGAACATCTGGAGACCTGGAAAATGGTAAATTGCATAATACATGGAAGAGTGCAATTATAACTTTGTTTTTTTTTTTAACACACCTCTTTAAGGTTCAATGAAAATTCATGTAACATGCACAAAGACACTCCAACTCAGGACAAGCATTCATGGATCACACAAATGTTTGTCCTACGCGGGAATCCAACCCACGACAAGATCGAATCGACGGATTTTGCGTGGTGACCAATACCACTTTGCTATTCATGCATACATCTTTATCAACCTTGCCTTCCTGATAACCATTTCTTTCAACCCCAAAACTCAACCACATCTTAATACACCAACCTTGCGTCGGTCCTCCCTTGGCTATGTCATGTACTTGTCTTGGATTCAGAATGTACTGCAACTTCCTCAACACTCTGGACCCCTGCCGGCCTCCAGACTTCGGGTTGATGAAGACGAGCAGCGGGCATGAGCCATCGGGAGGAGTGATCTGGAAGGAGATGGGGGGAGCCCGAGGTTCTCGCTTCTCTTTCTCCTCTTTTCTCTCCTCGGAGGTCGCAGCTATTGATATTGGGAGGGATATTGAGGTGGGGAGAGATTGCTGGAAGAAAATATGAGTTGTTGAATGAATACATTTTTTATGGAGTTTTTAACAATCTTTTGTATCGAGATATATCACTTGTATGTGAATTTGCCTCTGTGTTTTGGTATTTCTCTTTGAATTTGGTGTCGTTATTTAAAAAAAAAATGGTTGCCTGTAAAGTCGGTTTTACGGGCGAAGATTTTACGTGACAACGTCTTTTTCTCGGTAGAATATTTATTGATATGAATATAATTAAATTGCACAATAGGAACAAGGAATTGAATGAAAATAAGAATTGCACAAACTTTAACTATAGAAATATATTTTGTTTACTGAAACATTGTACATGTAAGCGCCGATTCAATGCGCCTAATTTTCTAGTGCTGCGCGCGCGGCAGACCGATCATAGTTGAGTGGGAGAGAGACGCAAGGCATTCGGCGGGCCTCTCTCTCCTTCGGTGACTCATCGTAACCTTACCGGGCGTTACACTTTTTCATAAGTGGGGAGTCACTTATGAAAAAGCCGCAACCTAATTTAAGACGTTGTCACGTCAAAATGTGATGTGAAAATACTGAATAGAAAATGTTTAATATATTTTGTTTTAAACAATTTTCTCCTGTTTAAACGAGAAGTACACACAGCACAGTCTCTGGCACAGCCTTTCGACTATCCTAGGGTTTAGGCAGACTCGGAAGATTTCCAAAGGTATTTCAATTTATACCTGGTCATGATGTAAAAGTTGTTTTACCTGGTCGTGATGAGGACGATGCGGCAACGAGCGTTGTCGGTCGAGCACAAGCGGGCGGATGGCGGGCGGCGGCAGGATGTGGCGCGCGTGACGACCGAGCGAGCAGGATCCACCTGCACTGCCCACGCAGCGGTTGTGGAGCTGGACAAGAACATACATGTTAAATGTTATACAAACAGCCTTAGTATCTAAAAGAAAAGGAAGGAGGCATAAAGAGGGAGGCTCTTTGGATAAGGGGCTTCTAGATTTTTACTGACTAAAGCCCACAAAAGTTCCCTTTAGACAATCCCGTGGGCTGGGCAGGTATGAGCTCCACTAAGCTTGCTGACATCTCTTTAAGGTACGCGTGGAAACCAAACGCGCCGTCCGTCACATACCTGGTCTTGATACTCATCACTCATCAAATTTGGGAGGGGAATCCAGTAATAGATTAGAACGCTGGTCCACCTGCCAGCCGGGAAGGAGTTATGAGGATATCCAACACATTTGCTTGAAGATTTCTACCATTAATTTGACTATTTGAGTTGATCGTGCTCGCTGCCCGAATATTTATGCACCGGATTCTGGAAAGATGTTATGGAAATATAGTATGGTTAACACAACTCACAGTGATGTGACACCATCGGCAGTGCAGTCCAGTGATACCATTGTAGCCCTTGATCTTTTTCCGACACCGAGCACATTTGCCGTGACAGTTGCCTGAAATTAAAAATAGCAATTATTTATTTAATTTGATACTTCCTTTCAAATTATCAATCAAATCAAGTTATAATCATTTATTTGCGAAAATGGGTAAAAAAGATCATTTTATATTGGTAAGTATCATCATGGTCCATAGATATTTTTTATACCAATAAAAAGCAGTTTGTAATATTAGAAAGAAAGAGAACTTATTATAAAAAACAACCTTGGTTTTGTTCTCTTACCCTCAACCCAGTGATGCGCCAGCGTGGCGGGCGCGCGCTTGGACTTGGAGTAGGTCGCGATGCACGACGCCGGCGCGCGCTGCACGCATCGCTCGTGCACGGTGAACTTGCAGACTGTCGGACATAAGAACTGGTTATCTCATGGTCATAGTGAAATCACTGTAGAAATAGCTCAGTTATGTTTAAAGTTATGAGGATTTGAGGTGGTTTTGCAATTTTGTCCTTTTAGATGTAATTTTTTGTATCCGACACTTAAGTATTACTTATATCCTTGTGTCAAATATTCAAGTCACATTCATAAAGACACCCGGACTATATACGTCTGGGATATCCGTGCATTTAAACCATAACTGCTCCAAGCTTAACTCGATCAAGATGTAAAAAAAATCCATTTGCTTTTATAATTGCTTTAGAATAAAACTATGGCCGTAGGACCATTTTGGTTTGGTGGAGGGCCACATTCGGTGCTATGGATGTGGTCCCAATATAAGGCGAGGAGGCTACAAATCACGAGAAATGACCCTCCGGCTCGACACTACCCATTTCCTCCCCCGAAGGATTGAGTGTCCACGAGGAATCCCCCGCCTTAACAAAAAAAAGGACCATTTTGGTTTCAAATCGGGAAATCACATAATCATTGTAATATGTCTTTTAAACATAATAATCGGTGGTTCCACGGGTTTGATGTTTTTCCAACTTCTGGGTCTCGTTCTACCTAATATACTTACATATACAGCAGAGTCCCTTCTTGCCGAGGCCAACCAGCATGTTGAGGCAGAGGTTGCAGTACGCGGGCCTGCTGAAGTGCTTCAGCCTCCACGCGTGCTCGCCGTCTTCTTTCACGTTTGTGTCCAACCCGAGCAAGACGAGAAGAGGGATAGTTGTCATGCTGGAAAAGAAGATTAATGGAAACAATTTGAAAAATATTAAGATAGAGCAAATAACCAGCCGGGCCAGCAGGATTATCCGAGGGAGTTACTGTAGCCCCAAAACTCGAATAGCAGAAGAAGGAACATGGGTGGGTTTTAGCAACTAGAAGTCTGAATCTCCCTACCGCTCACCTCAAACTCAAACCCAAATTTAATTATTGCAGGGATATTTTACAGGTTTTGGGTAAAGCGTATAAAACCCAGTTAACCCAGGTCTAGTTGTCTATCAATTAAGTACACAGAACTTTTCAAAACAACAATTGATTAAAACTATTTAAAAATAAAATTTGTTTCAGAAGTTACTGACCCTCCTCGTTTCCACTCGTCGAGAGACACGGTACCGTCAGCATCGTAGTCTATCTCCACCATCATGTCTTGTAGGATCTGCAAAAAAGTGATTTAATTTTCATCAACAAATAATTATTTCATAGGCATCAACAAATAATCCTGTCATTTCACCCAGAACATGGAGGGAGTGGAAAAGACATCATTATATTCTTAGAGTCCGTCTCCTATAGTCTATTGCGTTCTTCAGTGATCTACTAACAGCCGTAACTCAGATCACTCCTAGCCCAGATGCTCAACATCTGACTGCATCTGTCTGCATCTGAATGCAGACCATCTCGTGGGCGCCTGTGTTCTTCTGCGGTCTACTGCATTCGAATATTGCAGACTCCTTTATTCTGCTATGGTCTACTGGCTACTAATGTGGGAAACCAAACGCAACCGGAAGACTGCGAGGTGTCAGTGGAAAGGTGGGATGAAGGAAGACGGGACAGAATATATGAAAAGACGATCAGTTTGCAATGTGGTGTTTGGCAGGACAAGAACCCTACATTCCACACCAATATACCAAACACACGTGAGTAAACCGTTGCATCATTTATGACTCACTATAGTGTTACTATCCTCACTGATATTTTCTACTGTGGTCTACTCACCGGCCTTAGCTCCGACGTCTCCCAGCCCAGGTACTCGGCCACCGTCATCATCTGGTTGACGATGCAGTCCATCTCGTTCGTGTCGAGCACTCCATTACCATCCGTATCGTAGAGGCGGAACATGACTAGACAAAAGAAGATTTTGGTTATTCTGGGATAAAAAGACTAGGAGTTTGTGTTCTTTCTAGCAGGTGAATTATCTGTTTTTTAGTGCAAGCAGTTTTTCAATAGGCTTAAAAAAGGGAGAAGGTTCTCAATGCGCACTTCGGACTTTATGAACCGATTTTGTCATAAAAAAAGGCATTTGTCCTTGGCTGAAATCAAAGAAACAACCTCCATTATACCAGTATGGGCTACTAACCACTTGACCAACAATCCAGTCAATTATAAGCTTAGCCCTAACTTTCCAATTTACAGTGCATCTACCATGTTTTATGTCTGCATCACCCTAAGGTCGACTGGTAGAGAATGTTTAAGGCATTAAGTACGCTTCTGTACACGTTGTGCATAAATGTAATATATGAATGAAAATATAAAACTATGAAGAATAACTCACACTCCAACTTATCCTCAGGTCGCCCAGCCTCTAACAGCGACAGGTAGCAGACGATGTCCTTGAGGGACACACGCGCGGTGTGAACCTCCAGGGTAGAGGAGCGACGCATAAGGTGACGGAAATCTGAAAATAGGGAAAGCGTATTATGTATTAAGATTTTTGAATATCTTGTTAAAACCCTTATAGCAAGAAAGCAATAAACGTAATATATTGCGCAATATATTGCTATGCTTACCTTCGATCTTAGTGGACTGGTTGACCCTGAGCGAGTTGCTGCTCTTCCGGCTAGAGTTCCGAGACATCTGGCTGTGACTAGGACTGGTCTCGTTACGCCGGTCTAAGCACAGCTCGTGGGAAGAGTAGGATGGGTGCGTGGTCACCGTGAACATTGGGTGGACGCTTCCTAGAAACGTGGAGGATTTTTTTTTAATAAAATATAATATTCCACAACTTTCGCACAGCGCCATCTAAATGTGCATCTTATGTTAGTGCTGTGTATGTGTAAGCAGTAATAGACAACTGATAAACATACTAACATTTTTCTAAGTACATAAATATTATGGACAAATTACAAGTCGAACCCACAACCTTAGGTGGAGTATCACAGCCAGTAATCACAGGACAGTCAGAATGATTACGATACCTTACATTTCTATCATTATTAAAGCGAGACACCACTACACCGAGTCCAGTGCCACACATTTTTGAATAAATCCTTTTCATTTTGACAGCGTGACACTTCTTCTATTCTCCTCTCACCTGTTCGACTCCGAGAACCCTTATCACTTCCATCGACGGAGTCCCCCGAACTCTTGCCCAGCTGTTGCAACCTCTCAGCAAGGCCGTGGATCTTAGATGCCAAGCTTAGTTTGCCCTGTAAACATTTTGAGATACGTACATTGAAATTTTCAGGTTATTCATGATTTAGCAGTAGGCTCATAGAAAAATAACAGAATCGAAGTAATGTAGCTATGCTTTGACCGTAGACCCGAATCCGTAGTTCGGGTCTACAAAGTATAATTCCTTCATACAGTTACCCTAATTGAAATGCTAAAATAAGTCAGCCGCATGGACAGTGACCACTGGACAAAAGTCAGCATTGCCTGGTATGTGGTGGCGGGATGATCAAAGCGCAGACAGCGTAGGCTGGTGTCAAGTGGCCCATGTGCGATAATTGTTTGGCTAGATAAAAAAATAAGTTGAAGTCACGTAACCTTTCAAAAGGAAATGTAATTTGAATACATTTGAGTCAATCAATCAGGATAAACTCTTTTGAACTGAAATTTATATCAGGCCGCTGCTCTTAGCAAAACCTTTTGGTTAATCAGTGGAAACATTATAGACATCCACCACCTCGGGGGAGGAAGTGAGTAGTCTCAGACTCTTACTGAATAAATCTGAAATCATAGCAATTCAACACGTAAGAAATCCAAGACTTGGTAAACTTAAAGTTACAACTAGCAAAGCAATAATCAAATGTATATAATCTCAAGTACCTGACGTACCTGGTGATCAGCGTGCGCGGTGACGGCGGCGCACGCGGCGGTGGAGCTCGCTGCCGCCATCTCCCGGAGCGCGGGTCGCCGGTCTCGACGGACGAATGATAGGAACAGGTGCCTGGGGGATTTTATAATAATTATATCAGCTGTAAAATGGGGGGGGGGGTGTTTTTTAGTCAGTAAATCACCGCTTGCCAATTTGAATTAATTTTCCTGTGAAAGCTTTCATCTAACATAATTCTTAAAAAGAGCCCAAATTAGTTTTTAATCTCCACCATATTTTATTCCATTTCTAGCTACTCTACTTTAAATTATTTTAACTTTTTTGTAGTAGGAAGCTAGGAAGTCTGACAACCAGTCTTACTAAGGGGTATCGTGTTGCCCAGGTTTGGTTGAGTAGCTCAGATAAGCAGTCGCTCCTTGTAAAACACATGTACTTAGCTGCATCAGGTTAGACTGGAAGCCGATCCCAACTTATTGGAACAATTCTATGCCGATATACCTGGAGAGTTCATCAGGAGTGGTGACTTCAAGGAAGGTGTCCAGGAACCAGCGGAAGCCTTCATAGTCGATATCCTGAAACAAGGGAACAATGAGGTTAGTTTGTCACACATTTTGTTATAGCATCCAAGAATATCAAAATTTTTGGATTTCGGTACACAAAGGCAAATCGGAACTGCAAGGCTCCGCTATTTGTCGGTCTATTACCAGGGTGCATCTTATGATCCGTGGAAGCTAGATGTCAAAATATCCACAGATTTCTCTTGCCACGATAGTAAAAAAGTTTTTCAAGGACATGAAATTGATGGGTGATCATTTTCAATAGATAATCATTGGATCGATTGGTGTTTGAACGAAACTTTCAGTGTCGCAAATCCGCTTCGCAAATTACCGCTTTTTTTCTGGCCAGTGGTTGTACACAATTTGGCAGAATATACCATTATTTATTATTATTCTACATACATAGGTATACGCATGCGTTTCTGTGGATTTTCTTCTTAAAGTGTCAATTTAATTTGGAAAATTCCCAAGATATTATTGTCTACTGATACCTGACTGAATATCAATGCTTATTGCGAGTTCTCGGCTATTTCTGAAACTAATCAATAGATATTCACGAACATGTCACTCGGTACACGAATTGTGGAGCGGGACACTGAAAACATTACTTATTGAACTAGAAATGCATAAGTTGATTAATCACAGTTTAAGCAACATTTGACACAGTCGATCCGTGGATGAGTTACTAGCTACGTCATAACCAGTTCCGCCGTGTTTCGGAAGGCACGTTAATTTGTGGGTCCCAGCTATTATTTCTATAATGACAGTCGCCAGAAAAGTCTGACAACCACTAGGGGTATCGTGTTGCCCAGGTTGCTAGATTGAGGAGGTCAGATAAGCAGTCAGCTCCTCGCAAAACACTGGCACTTAGCTGTATCCTGTTAGACTGGAAGCCGATCCCTACATAGTTAGGAAAAGGCTAGGATAATCAGGCTATCCTATCTAACCCCGATAACCACTAGACCAACAAGCCTTTCAAATTTGCTTTTAAGTGTCTCTTCGTCTCTTTATCTCTTTAAATTGAAATTAATAGACAAAGCTAAATAATATACAAGAACAACACTTAATAAACCTTTTCCAAAATAAACGATGAATATTTTCCAGTGTGCCCTATTTCTGGCACGTGTTATCAGTTGCCGGGGCGTTGCTAGGCAACGCTCATCGCGTCTAACGTCTGCCATCTTTGATTCCAAACAAACAAATAAACGGTGATAGAACATACTTAGTATACGCTACGGGATGTTCATTAGTGACGGCATTTTATCATTAAAAAATATTGTAAAGTTAAAGGTGCTTGGTCTCCTAAATTGTAATGATAGGCTTTATTTGAAAATTATTTAATCTAAAAACTCAGTTAAAGTATTAAAAACGAATTTGAAACATATTATACAAAATTGAGTATATTAAATGTAATCTTTGATGTAAAAGTCGTTCATTTATTTAACATGTTTTTTTTTAATATTACATACAGCAAGACATTTTACATTTTTAAGTAACTAACTAAATGAAGTATTACCAATTTGGTAAATGCATTTTAAACGTCTATTTCTAGTCATAAAAAAAAACAAAGCTAAAATTACATTTTTCTCACTCAAAAGCGATATTAACATCTAAGAAAAACGTAAAATATTTCTATAGTATCTTTAATAGAACTACAGTTTTCGAACAAGAACGAAGTCCTTAATCATTCACTGAGGCGAAGGAGAGGTCGCCAGTAGCACTGATGATCATTTAAATATAAAGCTAAAAAAAAGTCTACCAAAAAACCGTTACCATAGCAACCATTTCCACAACTACGCAATATTCCGTCGCGTATGCTAAGTCTGTTCGACTCTGATAAAACGGTACGGTATACATTACAAGGCCTTTCCCGCGGCGACTGTTATCCGATTATAGTGTAAATGAAATTCTTGGGCTCGTAAACCATTGTAGAAGGTTCCAAGATTTTTGTATTGTATATTAAAAAAAGGTTTTATTGCGTTAGAGGATTTGTTCTCGTTGCCACCGAGATAAGCAGACTTGTTTGAAACTAACAGATTTTATAATTGCATGGATAGGCAAGTGGTTAGTCCTGCAAGACATTAAAAACATTGTGTATCATTTGGAAATAAAATCGTCGCAACAAACTCTATAGCACAGATTAATTTTTAGACATAAGCTTTGTTTAAAAGTCGTAATTGAATGCACAAGAATTAAAAAAACCCACGACACAAAAAAAAAATTCCCCGCACAATTTTTAAATGGCTCGACCGATTTTTATGAAACATGTCTTAGAACACTTGTAAATAATTCACCTTCACTACAAAACGAATTAAATTGAAACCGCTTTATCATTTCAGGAGCTATGATGTCACAGATGGACACGTCAAACTTATAACACCCCTCTTTTGTCGACGCGTGCTTTAATAAGTTTTTGTAAAGCAACAAATATACATTTATTTGCAAGTAACAATTACGCAAGAAAGCAGGGATCTCCGTTTCATACAAAAATATAAGGAAAATACTCTGAAATAACTTTGAACAAAGATTTTCTGCTTGATCAACCATAAATATTTTAACAGATATATACATAATAATTATGAAAATTCAAACAAACTTTGAAGAGTTATTTGTTCTAGAAAATATAAGTAAAATACATCGTAACAGGTCGGGAGCTCGTGGCTAAACTATAACCGCATAAGTGAGTCAATCATAGGTTAAGCTACGCTTGGCGCGGTTAGTCCGTAGATGGGTGACCATCTTTGTCATAACGATGTCGACGTCCCTCCGTGTTTCGGAAGGCACGTCAAATTGTGGGTCCCGGCTGTTATTCTTACATCTATGGCAGTCGATACAGGTAGTCAGTCTGGTGAAGTCTGACCACCAGTCTAATCAAGGGGTATCGTGTTGCCCAGGTAACTGGGTTGAGGAGGTCAGATAGACAGTCGCTCCTTGTAAAACACTGGTACTTAGCTGAGTCCGGTTAGACTGGAAGCCGAACCCAACATAGTTGGGAAAAGGCTAGGCCCGATGATGATACCGTTACAGGTACCTATAACCATAAAACTTCACTAGCTTTTATTAAACTAGAATAAAATTAATGTTTTCGTAACTAAAAGTAATGTTCAGTATATGTCAGAAGAAATAATGTGAAAATCTTTAACCAAAGTGAAATAAAACATCGGATAAGCTGGCAACTGTTTGCCCTGCAAGCCTGCGATAGTAAGTTTATTAAAATACTAACTAAAACCGCGGTTCCACTTCTTTTTTTTTCCGTTGTCTAAAGAAAAACCTTTAAAAACATTTATCGGGATTGCCCGACTAGTGTAGGACCCAACCGGAGTCCTAAATCAGGGGATGAGTTGAGAAAGATAAATCTATTGAAAAAATATGCTTGTTGGTTTATTCAGGGTTTGGTATGTAGGTCAAGGGGTAAAATGATAGCAGTATTTTTGCGGCTCCACTGTCTGTCTTCCGTGGTTTTGTATCTCATGAACAAATAATGAACTAGAAAATCGCATTGAGGTTAAAAAAAGATTGTAAAGGCCATACATTTGTTTTTAAATAATATATCGAACATTAAAAATATCTTCATATTGTCAGTAAATGGCTATGAACGTTTTGTAAAAATCAATCTAGTCGTTTTGAGGATTACCCCCATAAAAAGGGTTAACAAAATATTTTGTGTACATCCTCTTTTAAATAATAAACAGAATCAACGATATTAATAAAACTTGTTTTCTTACAGCGACTTTCAAAATTAAATTTTCCTCACGATGTTGTCCTTAACTTATACGAACTTACAACCTCATACAAACGGATCCGAATATAAAACCGCAGAAACGCAACACCGGTTGTGTTGTAAATAAATTCTCATTAAAACTTTAACAGAAAACAAAATTTAGTGTTACTTCGAAAAGTTTAAACAATTTATTGTTCTCAAGTTTTGTAAAATGTGAGTGAATGAAAATATAACTAAAAGTTGAACAAAATAGGTCTCTTTATGTAAGAATCTGGTTGAAACAGCGCAGCGGGGCGGACTATTAACCCTTCTTGTAGTGATGTGCTGTAATATCCGAAAATTTTCGGATATTCCGGTTATGTTATAATAAATTGTGTGCCCATGTTAGATGCAAAATATATTAAATTTGATAGGTACTTTAAATTTCTCTCGCAACTGCTTAACAATATTATTTTTAAACAGATGTCAACTATTGTAAGTAAGGCTATTCTTACATAGATAATGAATATCTTTATTATAATTAAATCAAACCACAAATGTTTACCTCGCTATTTAAACGTAACATTGTATAACAGTGTCACAATATCATATCCGAAAGTGCGGATATCACCAAAATATCCGCATACGTGTCCCATCACTAGTCGTAAAACTAGATTAACTATGGTTTACGACGGCGGTTGGTCCCATGGGGAGAAAACATCACTACGGCCGACTGCAAGACTAACAAGTCTGTGGTATAACCATAGATAATAGAGATGAACAAACTTGTCTATGTTCGGAATTATCTATGTACAGCTGATATGTTTTTAAATGCACAGACAGCTGAGTGCTTGTGGTCACCACACCAAACTCATTGAGCACGACGATCGATCCCCGCTTAGGACTACATTTGTGTGATCTACGAATGCTTGTTCTGAGTCTGGAAGTCTTTGTGCTTGTGACTTGAATGTTTGTGAAACCCCTCGCACAAAATTCTTCGTTTCTTTAGAAATAACTTTATGACCGCTTATTCATACTTATATTATAAAATGGTTGGCTTCCGCGTATTTATGGATCGCCCGTCTAGTTGCAACCCAAACAGGGTCTGTAAAATGACCAATTTTTGCACAATCTGTTTTTCAGCTAATTCGTACGGAATTCTCAGTTTTGTAAAACCGACTTTCACTTGACCGGGTGTATTGTAATTAAACAACAGAACTAAGCTTTTGAGTAAAAACCTGCATTTTCGCAGGCAGAGCTGTAGGCAACTACTAGTTTAAATAAGTTTAATATTATGCTTTAAAGCATGTCGGAGGGAAAAACCGCCGACAGACTTTCCAAACGCAAATAAATATTATAACAGCTACATACTGTACGACTTCACAACTTCCCGATGTAAAATTATTAAAAAGAGGTTTCCTGTATCACTGTCATGGTTTCAAAGTTTATTGTCGTGGTGTAAGCGAGATAGCATTACACAATGTAGAGCGCTGTCCTACTCCCACGGTTTCAAGAGTTGTTCTCTACGATCTCATAGTACACGGTCTAAGGCAGTTTAATGAATTTAAAAGTAGGCGGTTGGTGTATTAATGAAGTTGGAAAGATGAATTATTGGGGTTTTAATGGTATGAAGCAGAAAATGGAAACAAGAACAGGTGGTTCGGCAGTTTCTCGAAGTTTTCTCACCATTAACATACTTGTAAATTGTGTTTTCTTGAAATATCTTTGGGGATATCAATATCCTACATTAGAAGTGTTATGTTTTTTGCTCAGCCCTAAATTGTCTTTTTTTCAAGATTTTTCAAAAAAAGGTAATCTATGTAGTTATTGGATTTTTTTTCATTAGAATAGGATTTTAATTCTAGCAACTTGTCAAGGGTCCCTGAAGGAGGCTTGAATCAATAAAATATTTTTGTGGTAAGATGGTGTTACAATTTTTACGAAATGGGGAAAAATGATAGATATTTACAAAAATAGATAGTTGGAAAATAAAGTAATTTCCAATTTACGGCAGTCAAGGTTTTCGTTACTTATCATGAGCTAACACGGCGGCTTTCATTTAAATTCGAAAACTGAGATCTATTTCTAAACTCCTCTTTATTAATTCTACTCCTATCTTGAACAAACCTTTCTAAAAACACCAGTTTCTATTTTCCAACCGATTTATCTTATCCTAGTGACCACAACAAGTACACCAAGCGACACAAGTTCGTTACACAACTCTGATAAAATAAACTCTACTACCTTCAGATAGAGTCGCAGTTGATTTAGCTTTTACTTTGTGTGGTTGGCTGTAAGTTAGTAATTTTAGGGCAAGTAAAAAACGTAAGATGTGTTTAAAATAATATAAACGAATGGTTCTCGAACGAAGCGAACACAAATCTTCATTACTGTAGGCAGGCGGGGTTGTTACACCGTTGTGTAACATTCAACTATGAATCAGTTGTAAAATCGGACTCGTAACATTCGAGCTAAAAAGGGATAAAGAAAATACATTAATATTATTAAATGATGTAACGATGTTTACTCACGCGTATTTATCGTGATCGCCCGACTAGTTTACCCAACCGGAGTCCTTAATCATGAGCAGACGCGCGGATCGCGAGTCGAAACTTCAAACCGTTATTTTAATAATGAATCATTCTCACACAGTTACTATCAAAATACATTAATATTGCGTCAGCACCAGGCGTTGCTTAACATATTAAAAAAAAGTTTATAAACTAATCAATATTTTTTAAAGGTTTATTTCATTCGTATGTGGTTACACATACTCTCTTATTAATTGTCATAGTAGCAACATTTAGAGACATGTGGGGAGGCTTTTGCGCAGCAGTGGAGACAACCTTGTGATAGACAGATGACAGACAGCGGAGCCTTGATAAGAAGATGAGTTTTCGTACACATGGATTAAAAGCGGAACCGTTTTACTGAGTAACATGACAGACGAACAAACAGACGGTAAACGGTGCCTCACAACTTTCAATTTTATCTTTGGCTAAGCTCCTTAAATAGGTAGAGCATCGCGTATCATCCTTTTTAAAAAAAAACTCTTCAAATAACGTGTACTCCTTTAATTTAATTACACTTATGTAGATATGTGACCTTAAAAAACAAAATAGCACCACACTTCAACAAAATTGTCAATAAATTTATTGCTATAAACAGTTCGGTGTGAGAGGAGAGCACATTCTATACCCTCAATCCGGCCTCTCTCCAGCCCTTAACATTTTATAGCCTCAATAGAAATTTATTTACACGATAATAGTATTTTTGCTCTTAAAATAAGGTTTTGTATTGAGTTGTAAAACAAAATTGGGACAAACTTTGT